>NW_024468369.1:0-29661 GCF_002104995.1 Linderina pennispora
CGCCGACAGCCGCGACGTGTACAAGTACTTGGCATAAGCATATTGTTCCCTGCCCCTTCTACGCTATACAAACGAATTTCCAGTCAACTGCTAGAAACGAAGCATTTGTGTATCTTTGCGCACCGCACTGTCTGGCTGTATATGTAGTGACAAGTTGCTCAAAACCACAGCCATACGTCGCACACCGTATATGTGGTTTGCATGTATTCCTTAGGCAACGAGCAGTGGTTCTGAGCAGTGCTATGTAGCTATGTAGCTATGTTTGAATGCTCACCATCTCTCACCTACGAGCTGCTGAAGGTCTAGAGCACAAGGTGGAAGGTGTGGACTACAAGGAGCAAAGCAAAAGAGAGGAAAGAGATGAGTAACGAAAACACCTGGTATATGGATGTGTATATTTCGCGCAACAGTTCTGAATGAATCCTTGAACAGCGATATCTCAGTCCAGAAGCGCACTAGTGGCGTGAGCTTAACAACAGCAGAGAACAACAGAGAACAAGATTATATTGATGTGAAGAAAGCTAAAGAGAAAGGAAATAATGAGGGCGAACGTAAAGGTTTTATACGTCGCTCAGGTGACAGCTTTTCATTCCATTGTTTCTCTCTTTTGCTTATCGGTTTCGTTTTTTGGCTATGTAGTTTTCAGTAATTGGACCTTGGTATTCAAACAAGCGTTTATTTTACAAACTCTGTTGCCATGCAGTATGTTTCCGATCTGCGGTCTACAGAAAGCGGCAGGATGATATCACAAGGCTGTGATCATCATCCATGGCTTTAAGAGACATGATATCATCTACGGCCTCAAGAGGTAGGTCTTCAATCGTGATCCTCCTGAGGTACTGACTACTGGAACAGATAGCGGATCTGGCTCTCACATTTACTTATAGTTGACAGCTCTATGAGCCTATCTGGGTGCTGCGAAACAGCAGCTCACATCGCCATGCTAGTGTAATTTTGTTTTTACCCACCCTCATTTTTGCTGCGCAGCCGCCCTTGGTCCAGCAACGCTATGGAAACCATCTAAAGGAGAAATTAACAAATTAAACAGATCGATTAGACCAACGAAGGTCTCCTGGAAATCACGAAAAACATGCCATTTCTGCTGGTAGATCATTTGGGCGGAACTGACAGGAGTTGACAAGTATCCTCAGCGTGTTCTATGCCAGGACAAGCAGGGGTCTTCTCTTCTCTTCTTCTCCATACCGCTTTCAAGAGCTTCACCGTATATTTTCACTATGAATATTATTTTATCTGCTGCAAAGCTCGTGCAGCTGGCCGTGCTTGGGTGTGCTGGTTGCCTGCTTCTCCAGTCGCTTTTCATGAGCACGCAAACGTTCTTGGGTTCTTTTATCCAACTATCCATGTCCCTACCTTAACCCTGTGTCGCCTGCTGTCGAGATCACAGGTCCGATTTCGCTCGCATGGCAGGAAGTCTTTTGAATACGAAGCTAAGGTGTACCTTAGTAGCAAGTCGTGCCGTTCCAACTCGCTCGAAACGTTCCTCCAGAATGCCACCGAGGTTTGGCACATTGAGCCTCAGAGCCTGGCGAACCGGTACCCCATCTTTGAGAAGCATTTGAGCCTGGATTTCACGGATACTACTTGGACGTTTATGTGCCTTTTCATTCAAAAGGCTGGGCAGTTCACATCCCACCCAAACATTAGCGACCCGCATCTGCTTGTTAGCGAGCATGTGCTTGCGTACACGACAATGTCATCCACATGCTACGGGGATAACCAGAAGGGCAAGGGTATCAAAGCCCATTGCGTTTCGAACACAACATTCATGGTGGAAACCCAGGCCAAGTGGAAAATTCATCTCGAGGATAATGTGTATACGCCTGAATCCCTTCCCCGACGTCGCTGCAGTAAATGCAACATCATCCGCAGGCAGTCACTTGACTCAGATAACCACGACTGGCAGCGCTGGCTCTAAGGGCATGTACCTCCCTCTGCTCTATATGGACTGGGACACTAAGTCGGAGAGCGTGAAGTTCCCTCTCACAGATGGCAAAAGTACAGACAAGGGGACCGACTATTTCAATACGTCTGTTGGTATCAATATGGGGGTACGCGGAGTACGCACTAGCACTGAAATCGAGCTTAACCATATCACGAACACACCGGAGGATAAGGCTCTCGCGATTTTAAGAAGGAACGAAGATCGTCCATTCATGCCTCATATGTATTACAAAATCGCCAACAGCCAAGTCGAGTGTCTCAACAGCTATCTACCTTGCGCTCTACCCTGTCCTCCTTTCCTTGTATATCCTTCGGCAACTTTCCATTGCCAAGCTCTACTTTGCCTCGGCCTGTTCGAACAGGGAAAAGGCCAGCTCCATCCTGAGGATGTATTTGCTTGTCGAGCACCTAGGGTCGCCCCTGTTCGGTAGATTTGTTCTGTTGGAAACCACGCGGGTTGAATACTGCTTTTCTGAATGCGTACACACCTGGTGGTATATCAAATCTATCCTCGCAGTCCTGCCTCAGAGGAGAGTGGCAAGTACAATAAGGTATCTCGCTGGTTCTCGAGCGACCAAACCAGGGACAACGACAAGGACGGCGAACCCACTGCAATCTACCAAGGAGAATGAAGGCGCGGAAGCGGAGAGCACCTACACTAAAATCCGCTTCATCAGTGTTCAGACACTTTCTCATGGGTGCTTTTGGGTTTTCTATTGCCGGAATATGCGGACCAAGCGTGTGTCTCTGGAAGCTATGATGCTTCATATCTGTCGGAGGCTGAGTGGAACTGGGCTCGCATCTTTTCCGGGGGCTTGGGTTGTTTCCTTCGTCGCCTTATCAGGTGGGCTCCTGCCGCCTATTTCATCCCGACTGTCCTCATGGTATTCAAGCGCAAGTCTACCACACATGTGCCAATTATGTACCACCTCCTTCGCGTGATTGAGTTTGTTATAGTCGGATTGGTTTGCCTCTACGAAATACCCGAGGTGCTTGACCCTAAGTATCTGGCATTGTGCAATGTCGTAAACAGCATCAGTAGCATTGCCTTAGTTATCCAGTGGAGAGTATACAATAAATTCCTGAGTGGCGCTATTAGCGCACACATATTTCGACAGACCATGCAGCAGTTAGTCAGATATACAGGAGCGATAATTAGATGACTAGGCTACAGGCCTTTGTAGGTATATTGGCATGACTCGTGTGCTGATGAGTTCTAAGCTACATGATACCAGAGTTGAGAAGAACAGTTGTTAATAACAAACAGCTACAGTTTGCATTTGGAACTTTTTGATTCGATGATACAGCCCAATATGCAGAGATAGATAGCTAGTTAGAGGAAGAGTACGCTAGCGAAGGACGCAGGGATGACAATAGCTACACATTTTGCGTTGCTTAGAATGCATTCGCTCTGCACTAATCACTTATTGGCATCAGTGGTAGTCCCATGTTGGAAAGGCATCGCTTCTTGAAGTATTTGGAACACATTTGATTCCAACTGCTGTTTGCTAGCCCGAAATGTAAGAGCAAGACGACCAAGTTGAAGATCAAATTTGCCACAAGCACAAGCGGCATAACTGTACATTCTCATGTAGCAAATTCCATTTGCAAGGCAATGGTTGATGTGCACCAGTTGTGGTTTGCCGACCGGGCCTTGCATAAAGATAGGCACAGCGCAATATAAGTTTAGGAGTGATATAGAACAGAAAACAACCAGGAAAAAGACATGCGCAACTGCGGCTGGGGTGCAATGGGCAATTTAAAAGACCGACGGCTCGCGCACCAACTCCTAGGATGCTTAAAGCTTACCATTTAGCCTCAGTTCGATACATACATATATGATTTTTGCGGCAGTAGCTGTATCAGAGTGAGGCGGACGGCGGTGATTTATGAGCAGCGAGGATTGAGGATTCGACCAGAAGCAGAGAATAGATGTTTGTTCAAAACCTTGCATCTAGTGGCATAGGGAGGGAGATGAGGGCCTCGCACTGCCCACCCTATTGGTTTGGAGTCGTAGATTTTAGTTATATATTTTCGCTGCAACGTTTCAAGCATGCACGTTTGCCTGACGGTCATATATGGATAGCATGGGGAACGGCGTGTCAAGCAAGAACACTGTACCCTTGGGTCTCCATCTCGCCACAAGGTAGGATATAGCGCCCATGTGAGCGGTTATTAACAGCAACTGCAGTCTACCACCATCTCTAGATGTCTCCACAATGGTGCCTGATGCCACATGCCCCACTAAAGGCATACCTTTGGCAATGGTGTACACAGCAGTAATGATGGCAGACAGAAGAGGCTTCCTCTGGAGAAGCCTTTAGTATGCTATGACCACATTGCAACAGCATACTGAGCCATAAAATAGGGGTACCGATAAGCATGTATATATACCGTAGTAGCAACCACCTTGCAAATAAATGTCTCGGGAGAAAATAAAGATGGGATTGAGAAAAACAAGTGTTGAGAAAAGAAAAAGAGAAAGGCTTTTGGCGCTAAAGGGTAGGCATGGACGGCACAGCCGGCGCACTGTTGCCAGCAGCAGCATTGGCGATCTTCTTGACCTTGGACCAGGGCCGGAAGATGCTGGCGCGGGAGCTGGATGGCTCGGGAGCGTCGGACGGGCGGCGCTCGGAGAGGCCATCGGAAGCATTGGAGTGGGTTGACCCACCAACCACGGAGAGGCGGTTCGAGCTTGCCGACGAGTACTGCGAGCCGTCATCGACATCGACCTGGTTGATCAGCGGCGAGTTGCCCGACGTGCGCTTCTCGGCGTCGGGCGACCCGCCAAAGCGCGGCGAGCTGGTCAGCGGCGACGTGATCACCGGCGAGTTCATGACGCTGGTATCCCACGGCCGCCGCATCTCAAACATGCCCGCCTGCTGGAACGGCGACCGCGGCGGCTTGCGCAGCAGCGGCGTCGACCCTGCGTCGCTCGGCGCGCGCGCCCGCGTCTCCGGCTCGGCCTCGTGCTCTGCCCGCGGGAAGTACTTCAGCAGCGCCAGGCGCGCCGGCTCGGAGATCGCATGCAGCGCCGAGCCGCGGTCCGCTGCCAGCGCTGGCAAGTGTCCGCGCAGCACCACTACGCTACGGGCCTGCAGCCCGCGGTGCTGCGCGCGCAGCCCAGCCTCAAACACTAGCGGTGCCGTCTGCGGAGACGCCAGGTCGCGCAGCGCATTCACAGCATGGATGCCCAGGTCGCGCAGCCCCGATGCACGTGCCACGCCCAGCAGCTCACCCAGAACCGCCACGGCCTGTGCGTCGGTCGTCGCCGAAGCATCCGACGGAGCATGTGGGCCGTGCCGCGCCGCCACATCGACGCGGCCTGTGTGCAGGAAGAACACCAGGATATGGATGGCCGCACACGACGCGTCGATTTGGAACCGGCGCGGCATATCGGCAGTCAGCGAGTCGTCAGCAATACCCGCCCACTGCTGCGCCTGTACTGGCCAGCGCGCCTGCAGTAGGCCGCTGTTGACCGGCACGTGCCCGTCCGACCCGTCGATGTGCGCGTCGGCCAGCTGCGGCACAAATAGCAGCTGCGCGCCCAGCTCGAACAGCGCATCGGCGGCGCGCGGCGGCGGCGACGCAGTGTCGCTGGCTGCAGCGACGGCGGCTGCACGGGCGGCGGTTGCAAACGGCTGCTTTGTTGAGCCACGGCTCAGCCGGAAGCCCAGGGCCTGCAAATCAACGGTGCGCACCTCGCCGTAGTTCAGGCGGCGGCGCTGGTAGTCGTATGTCAAGTCGCGGCGGCTGTCGCCGAACAGCACCAGCGTGTTGGACCGCGGGTCCACCAGCGACTGGTTCCACGATCCAGCGCGGAATCGTCCCCCGCAATCCACCACCCGCCACTGCAGCTCTGCCACATCCAGCGCCCACACGCTCAGCTCGCTGTGGCCTTCGTGTGAGATCAGCGTCCCGGTCATCAGCACCGTCCGCCCGTCCACCATGCTTCCGCGCGGGAACCGCAGCCCCGGCGGCTCGCCCTGGATTGCCTCCGACAGATCCTGCAGCGTACAGTCAGGTGGAGCGCTCAGCGCATACAGCGCACGCTTCACTGCCGCAAAGCTGTAGTTGCTGTACAGCAGCGTCCGCCCGCCATCGCCTGTCCCCGCTATGAACGACCGGTACAGCCCCACAGCCCGCGGGAACCCCGCCCGCAGAACCCACGCCCCGCGCTGCAGGTCATACACATTCAGCTCCTCGACATACTGCTCGTCCAGATCCTGTCCGCCCACCACCAGCAGCCGGCTGCCCAGCAGCGTCGCCAGGTGCGCGTACCGCGGCGCCGGAGCCTCTGCCTCCACCGCCGGTCCCGCCGGTCCCCCGCTGTCCAGTGCCCGCTCCGCCACCCACCGCTCCGTCTGCGTGTCAAACACCGCCATGTCGCCCAGCAGCAGCTTGTTGCTGCGGTTCGACTCGTCCATGCTGCGCTCCATCGACTCGCTGCCTGCCACCAGCCCCATCCCGCCAAACACTATGATGAACTGCCGGAACGCCGTCGCCGAGTGGAAGAACCGCGCTGCCGGCGAGGTGCCCGAGGCCCCCGCAAGTCGTCGCCACGCAAACGTCCCCAGGTCGCACACAAACAGGTCGCTCGACAGCTGCCCCGTGTGCAGCGACCGCCCCCCAAACACGTATGCCTTGCCGTCCAGGTATGTCAGAGAGCTGCCCACCAGCGCGGGCGGCACATCGCCTGTGCATTTGTGCCCGCGAATGAACAGCTCTGACGCGTCCAGTTCCGTCGACGCCATGCTTTGCAAAAGTGTGAGAAATAGAAAGAGTGTTGAAAAATTGTGATGTCAACAAATAAGAAGCAAGGCGCCTCTAGATATAGTGAAGTGTCCCTGAGCCACGCCTATTGAGCCTATGAGTGCCTGCTAGCCCTGTAGCGATTCTTTTGTAAAACCTGCCAATCCGTGCGATATGTCTGTAGAACCTCCAGACAGAGCCTGCCAGACGCCTAAATTTTCTTTACTACGCGAATAATGGAAGCAAGCAGATGCAGAGCAAAAAGGCAAACGCAACACAAACCGTGTCTGAGCAGCCGCTCCTGTTCACTGTCTTTCCAACCATCAAGCACGGCAATCCTCTGTTTTCGCTATACCACATCCCCTCCTCTTGGTGGCCAGATGCCCCCACTGCACATCTCGCACATTGACACCGATGGGCGATCTACCGTGCCATGCCATTCGATGCGCGGGTTCTTGATCCACCCCCGCCTCTCTTGCTTGCTCCTCACATTAATTGCCCTCCAGCTCACTCCTGCCAGGTGCTCTGGGTGGCAACCCGCATCTGTCCGGCAGCCCCACATCCACCGATCCCCTCGCTCTATCCACCATGTTTTAGTCGTAAGGGGAACCTCGTATTTTTTTCTTGCTGAATATCGCTGTTTAATGTTGTAACTTTTTTTTATTGCCTGGCCGATCACTCCTCGTCGTCATCGTCGTCCGAAATGTCGCCAACATCCTCGGCCGCAAACAGATCCTCGTTCTGTGCGCCCTTCTCCTCCGCCTCCTGCTGGTGCTCATCCTGCTGGTACCCACCGTCCGCCGTCTTGTACTGCGAAAAGTCAAACTCGTCTCCGTCATCATTATCTCCCGCATCCAGCTCAGGGTTGAACTCGAAGAAGTCACGGCCCGACATGTTGACTGCCTTGCCAGCCTTGAATGCCTTCGCCTTGGCCTCCTTGGCCTTGGCCTCCTCCGCCTCCTTGCGCGCCTTGCGATCCGCCTTCCACTTGGTGAACGACTCGAGCGTTACCGGCGTCAAGTTGTCACCCAGCCTGTGCCGCTCTGTCTCCAGGAACTCCTCAAGCGAGATCTCGTCCTTGTCCTCGTCCTTCTTCTTGTCCTTCTTAAGCACAAATCCGGGCGGCAGCGCGTGCTTGTATATGCACTTGTCGCCGCCATTCGGGCACTCCCAGAACCAGCCGTACTTTGAGCTCTCGATCGCCGCCAAAAAGTGCTTGCACACAATGGTGGTCGTGGTCTTTGGGTTGCCGTGCTTCGACAGCACCACCTCCTCGAGCTGGCTCTGGTCCCAGTCCTCCATGGTCTCCTCCTTGCCGTCGCGCTTGTCCGTGTAAATGTCGAGCTTCTGGCCCTTGCGCTCCACCGACAGGTCGTGCGAGAACTTGCACCGGTCCCCCTTGCTGCACCCCCCGGCCTTGAAGAACTGGCAAAGGACCGATTTCGGATTGACTCCGAACGGCACCTTTTGCGTCTGGATCGGCTTGAACAGCTCCAGCATCTCCAGCTTCTGCTTCTCCTCCTCCTTCTTGCGGGTCAGCGCGTTCTTGCGCTCCTCATCCTGCTTGCGGTCCTTGCGGCTCCCCGAGGTCATCACCTGCTGCTCCACCTGCTTCACGTACTCGCCCACCTTCTTTGACTTTTTCTTGTTCTTGAGCCCAAACGTCTTGTCCTCGATCACCTTCTTCTTCTCCTTGTCCTGCGTTTTGCGGGACGGCCCCTTGGCTCCCTTCTTTGGCGGCATTCTTTGAACCCTTTTAATTTACAGATAAAAATATTCCACTGAGAACCCCCTCGTTTGCGTCTGTCCTAATGTCCGATGCCAGCTGAAATCGAACAAGTGCAAATGCCGTGTAATGCGAGAAAAAAAATAGCAGAGGAAAATACCTCGAATTTTATAAGCGATGTGCGAAAAAATGAAACAGCGCTTGAACGGCGCAGAGCCGCGGCTATAAAAATTTTTACGAGCCGGCTCATCGCGATAGCCGCTCCTCAGCCCTGTGACGTAGCAGCAGGGGTCATCCCTTCCCCCGACTTCCACATTCTGGGTTTCTCAGGAACTTCCAAAGCAGAGTAAGCCGCACACGAATAGCGTGACCAAAGAGGGGCGCATCCTTGCAGCCCCATGGTGCGAGACATTGCCCATCCCCCACGCATGACCACCATGGTACCATCTCTCCCCCCTACCCTCTTTCTACACAAACCCGCCGAATCTCTCTTATTGGCCCATGCCACCTCTACATACGCCGGGCATACTAAGCCTGCCCCATGTCATAACCATGCGCATTTTCAGACTCCTGCTCAAGGGCACAGCACAAACACTTGCAGCATCCTCATATGTCACCCCCAATAGGCTGCTGGTAACACTAATGGCCGTATGTCACCACTGGCGGGTCTTTTGCAAGCCGCTGTTTTACCGGAGCGCTTGGCTGTCATTCTCCAAACTCCCGCACACTGAGACTAAACACTACCCAGAGATATTCAGCACTCTCTACATGTCGCAGTGCGGGCACACCCGCTACGTGCGTAGCTTGCTAATATACCTCGCCCCAGAAGACCCGCCCGAACCACGCACTAGTACATGTATCAGACGCCTACTAATGTTGGGCGAGTTGCAAAGAGCAACCACCATCTCATTCAAAGTGTCCGACGGTGCCCGCAACTACGCGTTGGCAGCACAGAATGCAGGACTCCCTACATCCAACATCTCTGACATGGTACTGCTCTTGATGGAGGACATCAGGCACATGACCGTATGCTGGAGGACACCGGATATTCCGGCCAATGCTGGAGCAAACCGGTTTTCGATTTCCCCGGGTCACGTTCCGCACACAAAGAACGGCCCAACCCTGCCCACTGCTGTGCATCTCAGTCCACAGCACCCCGCTCTGTTTGTGCCTCTGTACCAGACCGCTAGCCCTGCTTTGTCGCTCAGTGGAGATCTGGTAATGCTCATTCGCCGGTTGGCAAGACAGCTGGAGTCGCTGCGTCTGGAGAACTGCGAATTCGCCCACCTGAAGCGCCTGCTGGCAGCCGAACCATTAGAGTTTCTGCAGCTGAGGAAATTTGAACTGTCTGCTTGCCTGGTGCCCATTGACGGCCGACTCATCCTGCCAAATAACCCAATGCCGGCCCTCACCCACCTGCCACTGTGACAGTGTGTGGCCGTTCCGAGATGGCACCCTTCTTTTGCAGAACTCTGGGCGCCTCCAGTCGTTGCGCCTGCCAGCTGACAGTCGCATGTTTGCCCGGCTGTTTTCGCAAGGCGCTTTCACAGCGGTCTATCCTTGTCTGCACACATTGCAGTGGCTAGCAGGGCACCCGAAACACCAGGGCACTGGTAGACTCAATGGCGCCCAATTCACAGCTGCGTTGCACATGTCGCTGGTCCTGCGGCACATGCATTTCGGACTCCCTCTTACTGAGCTTTTGCCCGGGCACTCGCTGCCGTCCAGCCTGCACACATTCTGCAGCCCATGGCTAGCACTGCACGGCACTGATATCCTAGCTCTCGCGCGGGCATGTCCGGATCTGCGGTACATCTGCCTCAGCCTGGATACTATCGGCCCTGCACGCGGACTGTTTGCAGTGAGACATGCTAAGCCACAGACTGTGCCCCGGCTAGAATCGCTTCTGCTTGCTAATGTCACCAGCACTGTGCGGGCTGACGAGTGTATGGAGCTGCTGCTGCGGCTTGCATCGGAGCTGCCGGCTCTGGCAGACATCGCTGTCCGGACCAATTCTCATGCCTTTGCTCGGGCTCTGGCCAAGCAGCTGGGTCCGCCGCTTCTGCATTTTGGCAGGCTGCGAATATCAGTAGCGCTAATGCCCACAGCAGATAGACTTTGAGTTTTTTTTACACGCAATAATGCCTCTATGGCTGTGACAATAAATGCCCACGGTTGTCGATTTCACTCAGGCATCTGCTTCTGTAGCATTGAACCGCATGCACAATGAGTGCAGGTGGGAAGCTTTTTGGTGATGACGAAGGCAACTCGGCTGCATTCGTGACTCCAGCCAATCCTCGCTTACCTGGTGTGAACTGGAGCAGACAGGCGGAACCATCTGCCATCCGACAGGCATATATCTCACAGGCACACCCTTTCTCCTCTACTCCTTACATGGTTTTCCTACATTATTTTTTGCCTAACCCCAAAACCCGCACATCTATCATGTTAGCAGACACCAACAGTGCGCTCAACTTTAGTGATTTTCCAAGCATCGTCCTGACGCAGATAGTCCAGCTGGCAACAGACAGCGGGAACCCACTGTCTACTGACAAATACGATATGCCTATGGAGCTAAACCGCCTGCTTCTGTCGCTAATGGCGGTCTGTCGCAGCATGCGTGCTGTCAGCGCGCCCCTGTTCTACCACACCGCCTTTATGTGCCTAGGGAATGTCAGCCCTGACAAGAAGCGGCACATACCAGATTGGCCCAAGTCAGAGCTGTTTGACATTCGAAACATTTTCCAAGCCGGATGTGCATGCTACATCCGCCGTCTCGCCATGTACTGGAACACATACGACGGCATCGACCATGACCTGATGGCTACTGTACCAGATATGCTAATGGCCAAAGTGCCGGTGAACATCGCCGAGTTAAAGCTCACCTTTGTAGGCTTGGCTGATCGCGAAAAGCTTAAACCCAACGACAACGACACCACATACCCCAGCCTGTTCAAAATCCTTACTTCATTTGCCCCCGACACTCGCCGTATAGCTGTGCATTGGGCGCGGGGTGCTAGTCGTACTGAATATGAGACACGATACCTTCGAGAACGCCGGTACAGGCACGCACAGATCGAGTACGATTCGCTGCCGCACAAAGATGGAGGGCTCGACATCATGTCGAAGGGACCCGTTTTGGATAGCGTGGTGATGTTCTTGCGCCAGCGTGCACCTAAACTTCAGTCTCTAAGCCTGAATATAGGGCGGCACCCATCTCTCCAGTATTTTGTGGACCGACTCGGAGAAGAACATCTGGTATTCCCCCAGCTGGCCGAGTTAACCGTTACTTCGCGCATAGTGCACTATGACCAGCCGGTCTGCCTCGGATACAACATGTTTCCAGTCCTACGGCGGTTCAGCAGTCCCAAAGACTTCCCCTTCTGCGACGGCACTGGGCTTCTGAACAACCCCAGTGGAATAGAATCCGTGAGGATGACCCTGAGCCACGACACAGTCGAAAAGCTGGATCAGCTGGGGGCGTTCCGCAAGGACATGTACCCAAATCTGAAGACCATATATGTAGCCTGCAGACTATCAAACGGCTCCGTACTGTTCCATGACAATCCCCATGGGTTGTTCAAGAAGGTGGTGGAGATGGCACAGAACCCGCAAAAACTCATCTTTACAGTCACCGGGAGCCTTGATCCCGATATTTGCATTAGTGTGTTGGCTGGCAAGCAGCTGACTGTGCTGCAGTGCACGTACACCAAGCTGACTTGGATTGAGATCCTCAAGATCTGCCGCAAAGTGCCGTCTCTGCGCCATGTATCGTTTGCGCTGAATGCCATTGATGAGGGTATTTCCAACAGGATCGTTGATGAAGGCTACAATGTCCAGGACGTGCTGTGTGTGCGCTCAATTGAGCTTGTCGGGTTTCGTACTACAGAGCGGATGCAAACTGGCGCCGAGAACGCAGTCTCTTTGGCCGCTATGCTTCCGTTACTTAAGCGTATATCCATTCCGATGGGTTGCCTTCATGACAAGTGGGTGTTGGCTGATTACCAAAAGGATGCTGTTGCCCAGCCAAGGTTCTCGCAGTACACCCACTTGAAGAATGTGGACTTTGACATCAATGAGAGGTTTGTCTATCACCCGACTCCGCCTCCAGCTGATAATCCAGACAACCCTTTGCACCTGGATAACGATCGCCCGGCGATTACCACTTACATTTAGTTCACTTTCTTTTGAATGCATCCTATTTGCATATCTGCTGTGATGGTCTATCAGGCCTGCTATGGCTGCTGCCCCAGTGCTGTAAATGAATATATGGACATATGTATGCATGTTTGGATGCGTTGTTTCCTGAAGAAAGCAAAGGAAACAGATTGAGCACGTCGCTACTGCTGCTGTATACTTCCTCGGCTGCAGCTGTTGCATGTGGTAGTGGCTATATTCTTGTTGACTACTGGGCCAGGCCACTCTGGGTCAACTGATATGTGGGTCAGTTGTGGCCAACTTGGCTGCATGGCATTGCCGATTGTATACTGCAGTAAACATTCATGGGCAACAGCTATGCAAATGGTATATCTGGTGTTCACACCAGTGAAGAATTGAAAACGCACTGTTTATTCATGCCTTGACAAGCCGAATTCGTAGCATACGATCAAGGCGGCTATTCTTCAGATAGAGAACGTCATCGATAGTCTCACAAGTGAACAAAGCATGGTCATATTCAGGAACGATCATGAGTTCCTTTTCATAAAAACCAAGACAATAGCCGTCGTGCTCATAAAAATACTCGTCTTCTTCCTCGCATAAGACTACCAAGGAGAATACTTTGCCGTCGTGAACCTCGATTCCCCCTCCATCCTTCAGCCTAAATTCTCCGTTCAACAGACGCTTAAACATCTGGCGCTCCTCAAACAGCCTGCCCTCTTCCTTGAACCGTTTAATAGCGCTGGCGTCCTTATGCACTGCTAGTAAAAATCTGAATTTGAGGGACCTGGAGAACGTGTAGCTGTTCTCTAGATGATTGACATCGAAACACTGCTCAACACCATCCTCATACACAATAAAGAAGTGGCTGCAGTACTCATCTGCGGCCCTTGTTGTCTCTGCAAACTTTGCAACGTCCTTCGTGCTATATCGACCCAAAGCCGTGTTGCAATTAGACAGATCCTCAATCAAGGTATCCCTAGACTCTTCGCAGATAGAGTAGACAGCTGGTGGCTTGGGATTGAAATTGAGGCCATTTCGCTCCTGAAGGCTAGACCCCTTCTCTGGATCACTGGGATAGTACCGCGTCATAAGGGTGATGTAGTTCCGAGAGATGTAGTCGCATTTTAATGGACCACCATAAACATTTTAGACCATGAAGTAAGCCCTCTCCAGCACAATGAAGCCTGGGCGGTATATCCCCTGCTTCTCGGTAGCCTGCTGCTCGGTTTCAATATCAGTGAACGGCCATCGCATATCAATAATGCAGGGACAGATGGTGTCGCGATCAACGTGGGCCGGAAGATAAGTTGAAGTCATAGCAAGGATACAAAGAAATGTGAGTGCAGAAATGAAAATGGATAAGCATGCAAAAGAAAGCGGGAACCCAGATCTTTTATAGACAGCATTTAGGGTGGAATGGCTGCGGAATGTTTGCTTTTGGTAGGTTCAAAGGGTTAGGATTTCCATGCAATTTCGGCTAGAAAGAGCACTGCGAAAAAGGATGTTGCATTGGGGTATTCTGGCCGACCTTGTATTGAGGCAGTCCATATGTAGTCTTTTCCTAGATGCCGAGCGAGAGGCATATATAAACGTTAACCCTCAGAAGAATACGTGTTCTCAAGCTCACCAGAATTAGGTTGTCCTCATCTCATTGCTCCATTTCTTATATTTTGCTACCTGGTCTAATACTGGGCCTGATTCTCTCACCTTTTCTTTCTTGCTTTTTTTTCCTTAATACTTTCTTTGCACTCTTTTACACTATCTCCGTACATGTATCTTCAGGTGTTTCAGCCTGCTCTTCAGTTTGTTGTAGAGCCCATAACCTTCTGACAGTGTGCCTGTGCCTGTTGTCGTTTTTATATGTATGCAGGGCCCAACACATTATGTAGCTCGGCTGAAGCATTGCTTGTATGTTTAACACTTTGTGCCTGAAAGATTTGTCAACGCCATAAGACCACCGTACGTATTCTCTGACCTTTCCGCTTTGTGTGCTAGCTGCGAGAGCCATCGGCCAGCCAACAAGACGGGCTGGTATCGAGTGTTAGGGCTGTGGGCATACTCTTGAATGGTGTACGGCGCATGGCGCATGGCAGACAGCGTAGCCGATGTAGTCATCAGTGTGCTGAAACTGCTCGTGATCTATTGTGAAATTAATCTAAATGAGAACAGAGTCTACAGCGCATATGCCACGGATTACCACAATCTGAGTAGGCAGATGTATTGTACACAGGGACGAGCCTATTGCTTTGTCCAGGGTGGTAGTGACAATGGTAAGCGACCTGGCTTCATATCGTACCTCTGCATTGGTGTTTTTGAGGTCCTTGCTGTATGTAGTGTAGCATTGTATAGCGGTAATCCTCACCGTTGCTGATTCATGGATCTATTTGCAACCATTTGATTTGCCGCCAGCAACTGATGTGGCCAAATCAGCAAACACCACTGCACATAGCATTGGACTCTTCATGCGATTAACAGGCCGCAGCTCAGCCAGGTGGTTATCCAAATAATCTTTTTCTTGTTTTTCCACCCCGCTAAACTAGTACATTACATACCAATTCTTTCTACTATGCTGGCAGATGCGTTATCTATTAACGACCTTGCCAACGGCCATGTTCTCAAGCGGGTACTGCCAATGATATGTGACAAGATACTCGACTCCAGCTTCTGTATCGAGGAGTACCGCGAGATGGTTGGGCTTGCGGCCGTCTCACACCGGTGGCACGAGCTGCTGCAGCCATACTTTTACCGTACAGTTATCGCTCAGCGCATTGAAGTCAAGAACAAATCCAAGCCTTGGGCCAAGTCCCTCCTCAAAAGGAAAAAACGAATGGCCGGTCCACGGTTCAGATGGCAGTCGAATGTGGAGAATGTTGTTGCAGCCGGAAAGTCGCACCGGACACGGGAGATACGGATTGTCCAGAGAGCCTCTGGCACCATGGTCACACTTGAGGATGTGCTGCGTGGTCTTGGCTTTGATGCTGGAGACTGGTCGGGCGTCACTGCCATCCGTTTCATCGGTGCATTCACACAGTATGAGCCTTTTTCTGACAAAGATACCCAGTCAGCGTGTGCGTATTTCCTCAAAACGTTCCCAAACGTAACTGAGCTTGATTGCACGCAGGCACATTGTGCCAAGGATCCTGCAGATTCTTTCCTTGCTAGCCTCACTAGATGGTACATTCCTCAGCTGCACACCATTTACATTGACAGCTTTCTTCCCAGCTCCCCCCTTGACCACTACCCAGAACATGTCACCCGGGTGCTGATCAAGCGCTCGCTCTATCCTTATAACATGAACGTGCATCAGTTCTTGGCATCCGCGCTGAAGTATCTGTATATTGACCACATCCAGGACCACTTCAACTGGGAGCGCTTCCTGGGAGCAGACGAGGAGAGCACAGAGTTCACGAATCTGGAAGAGCTGGTCCTCAAATTCTCTTACTGGGACCAACCACCGATAATATCGAGTCCCCTCATCAGAAAGATGAGGTTTCCTAGCCTCAAGCGGCTTACAATTTCGCGCTCGTTCTATGCCATCTCAGAGCTGTACCCCCATTTTATTGCATCGCCGCTGCAGTCGCTCTGCATCCGCGAAGAGATGGACAAGCTCCGGCCCTTTGACACCGCAATTATTCGTTCGGTGACTGAGCTCGATATAACAGTTGTGAAGAACACTGCGCAGGTGCCAGACGGATGGGGAACTGTGTTCGCCGATCTACTTGGCACGGTGTCGACTGTTAAGAAAGCCAGGCTGACTGGGACACCGTTTATTTTCCCTGAACATATTCACTGGCTATATCTCGAGCAGCTCACGATCATCCCAGAGACCATCGCATGGTCTAATGTCGTCAAAGTCATCAGTGAGCTTCCCCTGCTTCTCTATCTAGAGGTCAGATGCATAGATATGGAAGATGATGTCCCTGATCTGTTCAGTCTCACCCAGAGCCGATTGGTTCGACTAGATACCCGAGTACAGATGGTTTCGCTTGGGATGAATGGGGTATGGTGTACAGCTGATAGACACAATCTGAAGGTGCTGGCTATGTGTGTCCCATCGCTGATAAAGCTCTGTGTTTCTGCCAACTATGTAAATGAATTCGAGACGTTTGCAAGCCAGTTCGGACAGTCATTCTCAGTAGCACCAATCACGTAATGCCAGTAATATATCGCTTCAGCGCGAACCAGGCGTTCTTGAAGGAGGTGAAGGTATGCTCAAATATGGCCCAAGAGGCAACCAAGCAATGGCATCTGGGTGAGCAGTCGTGCATTCCCGGCATGGAATCTATACTGACATCAGTAGCAGCTGTGGGATGCAGGATGGACCACAGACATCTGGCAGAAAGTAATGCGAGTTTGTGTGCAACCGTGCTAGCCTATAGCTTAAGCGGCATTAGCATAATCCTGGTTGGAAGAGTCAGTTTGGAGGGTGATTTGCTTTGCGCTCATTCGCCAAAAGTGTGGTCTCGTCCGGGCTTTGGTTAGACCAAAATACCGAGCACGGCTCTGGGCGAGTGCGGGTGCCAGAGATCTGCACGAGACCACATTCTGAGCTTCCTTCTTCGGCAGCTCGTGTTCCGATCAACCTGCGCCTGTGGAGGAGCTGTGCACCCCTCCCCCAAAGCCCTTCAGCATTTGTGTCGACTCCAGCCGAAGGGAGCTTGTCTGAACACGCCCAGCGGCTAGGCAGACATGATTCGACTGCATTACACCAAGAGCTGGGCAATACCGGCTGCGCTCGCGCCACTCCCCTGTGCAGACTGTCTATGAAAGTGCAGCGTGCGTTGTGCTCGGCCAGCCTGTCCACTCCAAATCTATGGGCTGGCTAACAGCACTGACAAAAGGACTTTCGGTTCTAGCAGATACGGATAGTTCCTGCCCTCTCTCTCCGTCCGCCCGTTCCCCCACCTCCTCAATTCGGTATTTTGATAACCAATCGGGAAAGAGCAGCCGAGCGATGCATGCGCAAACACAGCTCAACAGAGCAGTACTGCCGGACACGGCGGGGATTGGCATATGTGCCATCAGGCGGGCGACAACATAGGCAGAAGGACGGGGTCGAGTGAGCTCGGGGACAGCCCTTTGCTAGTCAATTGGGGGGAAAGCTTGCTGTCACATTAGGCAGATGGCTCTTTTTTTATCGACACATTCCAATTAGATGCCTTCCTGTGCGACCAGGGGGCTCGCACTGGCCGTCGATAAGCTAAGCTAGGCGCCCAAGTGGGACGCTGGCTCCAGCTATGGCAGGTTGAACAGCTATTTGTCTTGCAAAGGCTGGTTTGTGCGGGGGAGCAGGCGTTGGGAGAACGAGGGACCAGGGATATATAAGAAGGCACGGGCTCTGCCAAAGCGCCTCTCCCACTCCAATGTCCAAACCTGAACAGTAATAACCGCATCTCTTATAATATTATTCCTTCATAATCTGTGCTAGTGCCCTTCGTCTTCAAGCCGGAACAACACTCTGTATTCTTTAATCGTCAAGCTATTCTAAACCCCTCTCTGAAGGAGACACAATCATACCAATGTCTGTCGACTCACGCTCACTGGGCGTAACCAAGTACCAGGTGTTCTGCTCAATGATGGCTGCCCTGGGCAGTGTCAACTTTGGCTGGAACATTGGTGTCATCAACATTCCCGGCGACGTTATCTCCAACTGCGTGACCGGCGAGAAGCACTACTACGGCCCCTTCCCCTCGTGTATCCCGACCGAGTCTACCATCTGGGGCGTGGCTGTCGGCTGCTTTGCACTGGGAGCGCTTGTTGGAACCGTCGCCGGTAACCCCATCTCCGACAAGTTTGGTCGCAAGTTTGTGCTCACCTGGGGCCCTCTGTTTGCGCTGGTTGGCGGCCTTCTCCTGGCAACCACAACAACGCTGGCGCAGCTCATTATTGGCCGTCTGTTCGTCGGTTTCGCTGCTGGTTTCTGCAACGGTGCCCTGTCGGTCTATGTCGGCGAGATCACCACCCCCAAGGCCCGTGATGTGCTCGGCGGAACTCTCCAGCTGGCCACCAACGTCGGTATTCTGCTAGCCAATGTGCTGTCGCTGGGTCTGTCAAAGCCGCCGCTCTGGCGCGTTCTCTTCAGCTTCACAGGAATCTTCGGTATCGCCACCACCCTGCTGTTCCCGATCTGTGTCGAGTCGCCCAAGTGGCTCGTCTCCCGCGGCCGCGTCGAGGAGGCCCGTGCTGCCCTGCTGAAGCTGCGCAAGGATGCTGACATCGAGCAGGAGCTTCAGGACATGGTCGATGACGATGCCAAGGAGAAGGCGCGCGCCACCGAGGTCCCCAAGGTCAATGTCATGGATCTCATCCTCGGCCGCACCCCCGATAACCTCCGCCATCAGTTTGTCGTTGTCTGCATGCTCATGTTCTTCCAGCAGCTGTCTGGTATCAACGCTGTTATTTTCTACTCGACCCAGATCTTCAACCGCACCACCAAGGACGATCCGGCAAACATCCCAACGCTTGCTCAGATCCTGTCGTGCGTCATTTCGATCGTTGCTGCCATCTTCACCTTTGTTGGCATGCTTCTTGGCGCTCGCTTCGGCCGCCGTACCCTGATGCTCCTGTCGCACGGCACCATGGCTCTCTTCTCGATGCTGATGGCTGTCGGCTCCATCAAGGGCATTGACGGCCTTGTCATCACCATGGTCTTCCTGTACAACGTGTTCTTCAACTTTGGTGTCGGCCCGCTGCCGTGGGCGGCGGCATCTGAGATGACCCCGGCCTACGCCATGTCTGCCATGGCTGCTGTTGGCGGTGCCGTCAACTACGCCTTTACCTTCGCCATCGGAGTGTTTTTCCCGCCAATGCAGGAAGGTCTGGGTGACTACACCTTCTTCTTCTTCATGGGCTTCAACATTGCCGCCTTCATCTTCTGCTTCTTCTTCCTGCCCGAGACCAAGGGGCTCAAGGTTGAGGATGTCGTTGCTGTCCACTCGGTTGGCCTGCATGTTGTTCTGGGAAGCAAGTGGCAGGTCAAGGCGCCTGGCGCTGAGGATGGCGACGATTACGAGAAGAAGGCCTAGACTCTTATCTCAATAGCTTTATTGCCAAATCCAACACGTATCTTGCGCTGATTATCCAGGGATCGGAAAACTGGTTTGGTTGTTGGTCGATCAATAGCGTGCCCGCGTGACACCTTCGGAGAACAAGAGCACAAAACCTGTCTGAGCATCTTTGCCATTGTGTCTTTGTAATTCAAATCCAACTTCATGGTGGTATCTGGAAACAAACCTCCCGGCATGTTGCTACTGCTCAATAGAAATGGCTCCAAAATAGCGGTTCGCAGTGGCCAATTCCAAACTGCTGTTGACAAAGCAAAGGATAAAGGTATTTAAAAAATAGAACAAAACAAGTCACAAGAAGAAACAAATGTTATGTGGGAAAGGCCGGCGCGGCACTTGCAGTGCGTCTGGCAAGAGTCGGGTTGCTTCTAGTGGTCTTGCGCTGCGACTGCAGCTTGGACTGGGGCGCCTGCTGGGGCTTGGCGCTGTGCTTGCGTGTCAGTGGTCTCGCCTGCTGCGCATGGGCTGCCGATCGTGTCGTCATCGGATGCACAGACACGGCAGTGGAGGACCGTACCAGAGCACTTGCATGGTGGTGGCCTGTATACAGGCGGCACTGGTCCAGGGCCACGATCTGGCCGGCCGTGGGCCGCATGTCGGGGTCAGGGGCCAGCATCCACTTGATAGTGTCCAGGAGATCCGACGAATACGGCAGGTCGATAAAGTTTGCGTCGTCAAAGCACCCTTCACGCAGCTTTTGCCACTCGACGCCGTTGTCGGGCAGCACAATGTTGGCCACAATCTCCAGCATCATCATGCCCAGGCTGAACACATCAGCAGGCTTGGAGTACCGTCCCTGCAAGACCTCGGGCGCCATATACTCGCGGTCTCCCTCTTCAACCCACTCCTGCGACTCGTATGGCAGCTGTGTCGCGTGGCCAAAATCAGCCAGCTTCAGCCAGCCCTCGTGCTGCTCAGCGCCCGGCGTTGTCTCGAACGAATCGCCCAGCAAAAAGTTGGCCGGCTTCACGTCCAGGTGCACGATATCGATGGCGTGCACCTGGCCCAGGGCGTTGGCAGCGTGGGCCAGGATTGCCCATGCCCGCGCCTCGGACGGCCGGCGGTCGGTTTCGGCCTCGGCGTCCAGATAGTCAGCCAGGTTGCCGCGCTCACACAGCTCAAACTGCATGAACAGGTGGCCAGACTGCTCCCAGGCGTTGAACAGCTTGACGATGCCCTTTGCCGAATTGGGAATGCGCCACAGAAGCTCGACCTCACGCAGCTGGCGCGCGCGCGCCTGGCGACCACCGTACGGCTGCCTGGTCTTCTTCACAGCGTACATCTGGCCGTCGACTAGGCTGCGCACGCTGAGCACCGACGAAAAGTTGCCCTCGCCTGCCTTGGCGATGACCTCGAACTGGTGGGCAAAGTAGTTCAGATAGCCTATCCCGTCCACGTGGAATTCGCTTGTGGGCGCCAGGAACGGCAGCGACTTGTCCTTCTGCTCAAAGTACTCGCGTGGCAGGAATTGCGGGTAGTTTGTAGCAAAGCCATTCACAATCTGCGGCATCTGCGGCCGCTCCAGCGCCAGGATCTTTGGCGACTGCATCGACGACGACGACGATGACGAGGCAGTCAGCGCTGGCTTCGTGTGGACGTTGCTTGGGGAAAAGAATATCCCATCAGCGTCGTCCATGTCCATGTCGTCCAGGCAGTCGATACTCTTTCCGCCACGGCCCACTCTACTGCCCGCCGCATTGTCCTGGTGCTTTGTGCTCATACTGCTGATGTCGTCGAAAATAAATTCGTCGTCACTGTCACTTTCGGCTGCCCGCGGTGCCGCCGGCCAAGCCTGTGCATGGGGCGCCAGCGTTGCCGCCGAAGACACAGAGCTCGCGTCGCTCGTTGACGCCCATGAGCACCGCTTCCGTCGCTGATCCCAGGGCACCCTATCCGGGTCCACGAGGTTCCCGGCCGTCAGGCTCTGCATCATCTGTTGGTGCTGCGGCGCAAATGTCGGTGGTAGTGGCCGCAGCGACGACGAGCCGCCACTGGTGCTGTGCTCTAGCGACGGTATCCGGAACCCGGGTGGGGGTTCTTGTGTGAAGTCGTCCTCCACCAGCGTGTTGTGGCGAGTCCGGCGGCTAGGCGTCTCAATCAGTGCTGGGCTGCTCTCCTCGCCGCCGCCCGGCGCCAGGTGTGGCTTTTTGCGCAGCCGCCGCAGGCTCCCCGCCGATGAGTTCCGATGCTTTCCAAGCCGGAACATCTCCATGTCCATCGTCAGGTTCGATGTGTTCTGGCTGTGCATCAGGCTGTTTTCTGGCGTGAACAGGTCCTCAGGATCCACCACCGGCCCTTTCATCCCGCCTATCGTTCCCGGTCCCTTCTTCACCCCTATTGCCCCCGGCCGTTTGCACGGCGTTTCAGGGACTACAAACGACGTGCGCGTCCGCGGCAGCTGCTTCTTCGACATCAGCCCTGTTGACGTAAACGCCGACGGGTCAGGTTTCACCAGCTTCGTCGCTGGCGGCGTAAACAGCACCGCCGGCTGGGCTACTGGTGGTCGGGGCGCCAGGTCTGCCTGCGAAAACGTCAGCCGCCTGTGTGTTGCCCGCCCGGCTTGGTATGGCATTGGCGTAGGCGATGGCGACGGCGAAATCGACTGCGGACAAATTGGTGTCATTGGCCGCGAGCCCGTCGGCGTCAGGCATGCCAAAAGGCTGCGCTCCTGCAGCTCCTCTCGCTCCCGCCGCTGCTGTGCGTCCTCCGGCTGCCGGCCGCTGCGCCCCAGCAGCCGCGAGAACCGTGTGGGTGTCACCAGCGATGTGCTGCCTCTCTTTTTGTCCTTTTGTGCTGTGGGCGTCTTTTTCGTGTTCTGCACCTGTCCTCCCTCGACCAGCGCAGGGAATGACGCGTATGAGCGCAGCCCAGACATCGCCCGCTGTTTTGCGCGTGTGGCGGGCGGCACTGGCGGGCAGGGAGTTTGGTGGCTGCATTATTTGTGGCCCTGCGTGTGGACCTGGTCAGCGGCCGGTGCGGTGTATCAGACATGGCAATGTGGAATAAATAAATGTGGAATGAATATATAGTATGAAAATAGAGCAGGAATATGTGGGAATAAAAAGAGTGTAAAAATGTGAGTGATGGGAAATGGGGAGGGGGAAAGTGGGAATCGATGATAGGCGCATTTTGAGCGCGCGCGTGCCGGGCGCGTTTTTGAATTGGAGGAAGAATTTGCGAGCGATTTCCCTGGGCTGTGATTGGCGTTTATAATGCAGGAGCTGACACTAGCTTTTTTGAGGCGCAGGAAAAGTAAACAAATTAACCCAGGCGGGTATCAGACTCCAGTATCCAGGACACCCAGATTCCTCGGCCCAATAGCCCTTGCATTCATGGATCGCGCTACTTTGGCAAAAGAACCACCTCGTCAGCGCCCAGCTCCTGCATCGCGCCTGCCTTGGAAAGCGTCGCAATCACCTTGCGGATCTTGTCCTGGTCCACAGAGCCCTGCTCATTGAACCGCACATACTCGGCCCAGCGTTCCGCCTCCTCCTTGCCATACCCAAACTTGTGCTTCAAGAACTCGGCGCGCGCCACCCCGTCCTCCATGAACTGCCGCTGCGCATTGCCAAACATCCCCAGGAGCCCGGTGATCTTGTCGCCGTTGGCCTCGATGAACTGCGCAGTGGCCCCAAAGCTGAACGCAGGCCACGGCGGCCTGACCGTGCCCAGGTAGCGCACCTCGTTGGCGTCGTAGTGCCGCTGCATCGTCGTGCGCTCCCACAGGAACGCGTCTGCTGCGCCCTCCTGGATACCCTTGACCAGCCCATGCACATCACCCAGCACATTGAACTTGGGCTTGCCTGTCCACTCGTATGCGCTTGCAGCGTAGCGCGCCATCACCTCGCTGCCGCTGCCCGGGCGGCTGATGCCGAATGTCGCGCCAAACGCCAGGTCGTCCAGTGTCGCGTATTCCGCGTCAGTGGCCACAGAGGCTGCCCACGGCAGCGGCGAGTCCACATACGTGCCAAACAGCCGCAGGTCGGGGTTCTTGCCGATTCCCGCCACAAGCCCCTCGGTCACGCAAATGGCAATGTCAAGCTCGCCGGCAACCAGCTTCTTGATCATCTACATATACATGCACATCAGCCTACTGTACAGCCATCCTCATGCGTCTGGCAAATCGCTTCTGTTAACCTACATCACCAGTGCCGACTATACACAGAGTGTTAGTGCTATCCTGCACAGCCCTGGGAGCCGCAGACTGCTGTTCTTGGCTTCAACTTACGCTTGCAGATAACGAGCTCGATTTCATTATCGCCGAACAATCCGTTCTCGACGCCATACACCAGTGGCGCTGAAAAGTGCTCAGGCACTAGTCCGATTCTTGTCGCCATCGCTGATAGTACAAAGTAAAAATGAATAGCTTGGGTTCACGCAAGATAAGAGATGAGCTGCAGCAGCGGAACCAGGGCAAATGCGAGTTCCTGACCGTGCGTAGGATTGGGGGGGGAGAGGCTGGGCTGTTAATTTATCAATGTCTTCAATCTAATCTACAAGCTCAATGGTAGTACGACGCATCGGGTCCAGGCGCGGCCGGCGCATAGTGGCCATTGGTGCGGTAGTACATGTCCGACGTGTGCTGGTCGTAGTACCCGTTCTGTGGGTGCTGCTGCTGCTGCTGGGCGTATTGTGACCCGTACGCCTGGGACGCTGCCATATGGTGGCTTGATTGCACTGACGATGTTGCAGTCGGTACCTGCTGCTGCGGCTGCGAGTAGTGCCCACTGCCGCGGTAGTACATGTCAGTGTGCTGCTGTTGCTGCTGGTACTGCGCGTAGTGCTGCTGCTGGCGGGGTGACGTGGGGGGTGGCATTGCGATCCCCGTATCAAGCCCCGAGTAGCTGGTGCTGTGGTACCGGCTTTGCTGGTGCTGTGCAATGGGAGGCGGAACCGTAGCCGGCTGTTGCTGCGCATAGTGTCCGCTATTGCTGGTGTGGTAGTATCCATCTGCAGGCGGCTGCTGCTGTTGGACTGGGTAGTGTCCCATGGGTGTAGCCTGGTTGTAGCTAACACCGTTGGTCTGCTGGTGGTGCTGCTGGTGGTGGTGCTGCTGTTGGTAGTATCCATGGTTGTAATCGCCGTTTGCTGGCTGCGGCGGCACTTGGTAGTGGGAGTGAGCACTGGTGGAATAGCCATGCGACTGCTGCGCATACTGGCTGCTGCCGCTGGTCTGAGTAGTGTGCTGGTACGTGTCTGCCGAGTCCTCCCATGGGCGCCTGGTGCGCTGATCGCCAGCCCACTCTGAAGTGGTGTTTGTTGACACGGCCACAGTCGGGTGCGGCGGTACATGGCTAGCCACGGCAGTCGAGGACCAGCCCACACGCTGACGCTTGTTGGAACCATCAGCCACATCGTAGTCGCTGGCTGTAGTTGCCAGCTCCCGCTTTACTGGCGATCGAATGCGCGGCTGCTGGTAGGATGAGTAGTGCGTCGCTGATGTCGGCTGCTGCTGCTGTTGCTGCTGGTACTGAGAGTAGGCAGAGTATTGACTGGTCTCGGTGGTGGCAGTCGGGTATGCAAGACCCGGCAGCTTGGACGACCTGTAATCAGCGGGCGCCGAGTCCACCACGGGCTGGTAAGCGTATGTGGGAGGAGCGTTATCCACAGGCGGGCCACTGGATGTGCCGGCAGCATCACGGGAGTCATAGTAACCAGTGGCAGTGTATGCCGGCTGGTAGGCTGCTGGCGGAGGCTCAGAAGCAGCCGCGGTACCTGAATAGGTCGGTGCATAGGGCTCGACAGGGTCGTACCGGGTTTCGTATCCGCCAGCAATGTTTGCAACCGAGACAGCGGCTGTGGGTGCGGAGGAGTGCTGTTCTAGGGCATAGCCAGTAAAGGCAGTAGCGTCCGAAGCATTTGCAACGGCAGACCCGGTCGCAGGCTCGACTACTGCCTCGAGCGAATTATCGGCATCGTCCTGCTCAGCAGCGTCAGCAGCAGGAGCAGCAGCACCTGTCTCGGCTGGGTTGCCATGGTTGAGCAGCGAGGGAATACTCAGGATTGCTGCCAGATCCGAGTCTTCGTCAGCCCTGGACAGCCGCATCGAAATGGGCTCCAGCAGGCGGTAGGACTCGTCGGACGCAGCTCGGGGCAGCTCGGGCTCCCACGACCCTGATTGGTTGGAAATGGGGTCGGCCAGCCTGCAGACGGTCTCGTGCACCTTGTCCAGGCCGCGACGGCCTTCGCCGAGCACCCACAGCCGCCGCTGGCGCGCCTGCATCATGCTGTGGCGCAGCTCGGCCCGCTGCGCCAGGAAGGTGTTGCGGATGTTGCGCTGCGTGGCCTCGAGCAGAGTGCGCTCAAAGTCGCGGTGGCACTTGAGCTCGACATCAAGCTTGTTGCGGCGATCAGACCAGCGCGCCTCCAATTGGTCAGCAAGCTCCTTGTAGCGGGGCAGCGTGCCGTTCTGCAGCTGAGCGAGCTCGACGTCCAGCTGCTTCTGCTTGGCCTCAAAGAGTCTATCAAAAGCAGACGAAAGGGGCTGGCCCATTTTTAGTATTCCTGTTTTTTATCCTCTGTCCTCCGTGCAGGATGGCCCACATCAAATCGCCACTTGCCTCTTTTTAGAATCATTGAAGCGCTCGCGCATGGTAGCCAGCTTGTTGCGCCCGTAGCGGAGGATGCGCTTCTTTTGCTGAATCGCATCGCCATCATCAGCCACACTGGCGTCGTCGACATCTGACCAGTTTTCTACAGGGAGAGGAAAAAGAGGAGAGCAAGGCGAGGTTTAATAAACAATCAATAGCAACAACAAGAGAGGCGGCGGAAGAAGGCTGAAACGCGACCGAATACGTTACCGTTAGCTTCATCAACGCCGGTGTTGTTGTCTGTGTCATCGTCGCTGCGAAGCAGCTGGGCCGTGTTTAGGCGGAAATACTCTTCAAGGTTCTGGTCAATCTCCATCATCGAGGTTATTTTCCTCAAAAGTGGGCTTGTGCGTTAGTCGACTGTGAGGAGGTCCCGATGTCGGGTAATAAGTATCAACAATAAGCTGTGCGAAAATAAAGAGGCAAGAATAAAGAGGGGTGTTTCTGGAGGCAAGTGATGCAAGCAGTTATGCGGGTGGGTTATAGAGTCAGACGGCGCACGGCAGACGGCAGGGTGAGGAGTGGTGCCCTCCTGTAAACAAGCAGGCAAGGGTGGCCGGTAAAATGTAGAGAAAAATTGGGTGTATGCGCCGGGCTAGCTCAAAGTTGCAGAGGGGGAAGAAGAGGAGGGTTGCTTCGGGTGCGCTCGTTTGGGTCGTTCTGTTTCCCGGTCAAAAAAGAGAGAGAAAGCGTCAACTAAAAGGAACAAATTCAGCACCGCGAAAAATAATGTATCTCGACACAAGGAGTAGCCAAAAAGGTGATAGCGAGAGCAGAGGGCGTGCTGGGCGCGCAGAAAAATGGAAAAGGCAAAAGAATATAGGTGCGTTTAGAAGCAAAGAAGAAAGGGAGCGAGAGTTAAGGCCGGGCTGCCCAGCGCTCAAGGACCAGTTGCAAACACATTTTTAAGGGGTGGGGCGGCGAGAGCTATAACGCACAAAAAGAGTGATTCGCAAGACTGAACAAAACCAAGCGCTAAGGTCATCAAATACGCCCTTTTTCGCCGGCGCTCGCTCTTCTCCTGGAGCCGCTTGTGCTGGTGGCGGCGGCAGGCCCGCCGGTCCCTTGTCGTTGTAGCGCGCAAATTTTTTCCTGCGCTAGCTCCATTCTGAAGAGCAGCTGCAAGCGCTGTGAACGTGAGTTTTTGTGGAGGGGGTGGGTCGCGCCGGGTGATTTCGGCGGGTTACGGACGGATTCCGATAAATTTTAATCATGAGGGTTCCGCCTGCATCGCCATCACAGCTTGTCGGTGGGTCTCCTGCACATGCCTGGCACATCCGCCTGCCGCCACCGCCAGGCATATCGACACCTTGCGCATAGCGCCCGCATGTTGGGCCCGTATGTTGCTTGGCCGGCAGGCCTGTGCTTGGTTATTCAGACCTGTGGCGAGCTCTTTTATACTTGTCGCACCGAAATAAACGAAAAAAAAATAGTCGGCGCCAATCCTACAAGAAAGAAATCCGCGTCTAATAACGCACAATAAAATTTTTTATTTTTTCACCAGATGTATTTCGAACTCAGCTCTGGCAAAGACAGGCTCACGGCATGTATACCATGGTGTCGGCACTGGTTTCTTGGCGGTATCGGTCGAGGTCGTAGTGCTGCGCCGAGATCTGGCGGCCGCCGAACCACCGCTGGTCAAAGACCCCCACAGCCCGAGCGGCGGCTGCAGTATCCGCGTACTGGATGAATATCTTGACCTCATTGTCTCCTGCATGTGATTGGCTACCGCTGATTTCCCGTTCCGTCGCCAGATGCACAACCACCTTGAAGATCTTTCCACACTTCTCGCCCTCTCAGCCATATCGGCCGCCAGGTCATCGTCGACCTCCGATCGCCCGCCGACCACATTAGTCAACAGCACGATCGGTGACGATTCCTTTGTGATGCTTTTTGTGATACTCGCCGGCAACCTCAAACCACCTGCTGCGGCGGCTTCACAGCCGGCGATTGGCCCGCAGTCCCAGGGCTCTTGACATCGTCCAGCGCCGCCATGCCCTTGCCCAGCGGCCCGCCCAACCAAGCACTTGCACACGCGCAGGACCAGGTTGCCCAGCGAAAACTTGTTCATGGCCAGCGCAGCCTGCCCCGCAGCCGCCGCCCTCAGCAAACTCAATGAAGCCCCACCCGCGGTGCTTCCGTGTGGCGAAGTCTGGCGCCAGCACGCACTGCCTGATCTCGCCGAACGGCGCAAAGATCTCCTTCAGGCTGTCCTCGGCAATGGCTTCGTTGACATTGGCCACGTAGATGCGTGTATCGGGTGCCCTTGGAAACCCGTGCACTACTGCGACCTCGTAGTTGTGTGGCCGGCCGATCCGCAGCTGGCGCCCGCCCAGCATGGTGCCGTTCATCGTCTCTATCGCCAGCGCCGCTGCCTCAGGGATCTCGTACTCGACGAACCCGTACCCCTTGTGCTTGCCTGTCGCCGCATCCTTGGACATGCTGACGTTGCTGATCGACCCAAACTCTGAAAACACCCGGTGGATGTGCTCCTCGGTCAGCTCAAAGTTTATCGAGCCAACGTATATGCGCGACATCACTGACAGGTTGCGTGCGTCTATCTCGCCGCTCTGCAGCCCAGGGTTCAGCGTGCCCACTGGCAATTGCTCCTTTCAGCCTGTTTTTGCCTCTTCCACCGCGTCCTTGAACACCGTCGCCTGCAGCTCGCGCACATAGGCCAGCGCCCGTCAACGCTAGCCTGCTGGGCCCGTGTCAGTCCGCTTGGCAGCAGCGTATCTGGGCCCTCGGCATCTACATGGAGGAAGGTATAAGTACATACGGAATGCAAGGAATGCCGTCAACAGCGAAGTAGCCTTGGACGCGCCTCTGGCAGGGTTTCTTAAAGTAGATGGTTACGTTGTTGCTCCTACGCTAAAAGATAAAGAGAAAATATCGACGGGAAAGGGGGAGAGGCAGAGGGGAGAGAGGTGTGTAGTTATCTGCCGAAATGCAGTCTGCAAGCATACTGGAATGCACCCGAGTTCCTCTACTTACCTATGGCGCCCGCTTCGACGGCTGTGGATTCGTCGTGGTTCATTTGGGAAAGAAAGGAAATGCTGTAAACACTGGCTGGGAGAAGAAGGGAACAAAGAGGAAAGCAGGTCCAACATTTTTTGCAGGTCGACAGTGCAAGAAAAATCGCGCGCCATTGTAACCACAGCCAGCTTTGCTAATTTTTTTAGAGAGCCCGAGATTCTTCACGGCCGTCTGCGTAGCACACATTCCCTTGGCTTTCTCCTTTGCACGACGATGCCCTCGCTTTCACTTCTCTTATCCACGTATACTGAATTCACCACCCCAGCCTGTCTTTAACGAAATGCCACCCTCAGACAACGATGACAGCACGGCTCTCAGGAGGAGAAGGCCTGCAGCAGACAATACGCCCACCTCGGTCCCAGGCACGCCG
>NW_024468370.1:0-29587 GCF_002104995.1 Linderina pennispora
CCAGGAGCTGCGCCAGGAGTGGCTCGGAGAGGTCAAGTACATGGCCGACCGCATCATCGGCATGCGCAAGCAGCTGCGCGGCCGTCTGGAGGAGCTCGGGTCGAAGAAGCCGTGGACCACATTACTGACCAAATCGGCATGTTCTGCTACACGGGTCTCAAGCCCGAGCAGGTCGACCGTCTGGCCCAGGAATTCCATGTGTACCTGACCCGCGATGGCCGCGTGTCGATGGCTGGCATCTCGAGCGGCAACGTCAACTATCTGGCCGAGTCCATCCATGCGGTCACCAAGGACTAAGCCAAAGTTTTCTTGTTCCTATTCCCCATTTTCACCTTCCGTTTCTTCAACAAAAAGCCCTGTTAGACAGCTGTTTGCATATGCGGGGGATGGCTGGCACGGGTACTTGCTGTAGAAGACAGTGCGCTCTGTGGCTCCCTGTGGCTCTAGAATTGAGATGATGGATTGCTGGAAAGCGAGCCCAGGCTGATCCTCACTCTTTTTGCTCAACCATGAACATGGCGGACATTGGAGCATGTTCACAATCCCTTTTACCTACAAAGACAAATATGTATCGTACATCCTATGCAGCAAGGGCGCATGGCAGGACAAAAGGACGGCTCCCACGGCGCACTTATTTCTTTTTTTCGCGGCCATAGGTTTGGGCACTATCCTTCTTGGGCATTTTGCACACTCTTGGTCTTTTCGGATATATGCCTCACCCAGCTGGAATGACTCGGGGACGACAGAGTCCTCCTCCAGCACTACAAACCAAGTATAAATGCGAGCGTGGCCGCCACAGAAGCACATTGCAGCCACTCTGTTTCAATTCAGCCTCTCCAGCAACTTCCCACTCATGCCCAACCTCGACCTTAACCAGCTGCCCGCTCCCATTCTCGTTAACATATTTGCCACTCTATGTCGAGATATACTTTCACAAATATGCTCTTATTTCTAACTATTGGGAGGTAATGGACATAGCCACCGTATGCCGTCTCTGGAATTACTACATCCCGTCATTCACATATCGCTCAATTTTCGTACAACGGAAGATATCGAAACACTATTCTGAGCAGCACCGAAAGGAAGTCGAGAAGGTAGTGTGGTTCTCCAATATCAGCTCCATCACGTACCAGCAAAAGCGGCGCTATGCGACTGATCTATGTGTGGTCATGAAATGATGATTATACTGGCCCTCTCCTGCTCCCAGACGCACTCACCTCCTTTGGCCTCATATACCCAACCTTCAGCCATTTGGAAAAGCTTCACTTTTTTGGCAGAGGCATCCTTAGGTCTGGAACCGACGAGCGTACCCCTGACATAGTGGGAGATGCAGTGGCGTTTTGCAAACTTTCTTTATTTTCACTTTCGCAACCTGACTAGAATTAAGCTAACCCAACAATCATTCTCCCCGCGGACCACACTACTGAAGAACAAAACGTACCAGCTGTCCCAACATCACCTGTGTTTACTCTCTCCCCATGCTACCCTTTGTTGTTCCAGTTCTATTTCGAACACCTTCCCTATTTTTATTGCGTGAAGCCAGTATCTTTGTTCATTCACCAGCCGGTAACACTATATATAACTACCCTAGTGTTAGACTTGCGCTGCATAAACCGGCCCGAGAATTTGTTTTTTTCCGACTTCAATGCTCTGGAGACGATTAGATTCCTCAACATACATGAGCAAGTTCCACTTTTTGGTCTTTTGCCTTATTCCGCTGAGAGACCGGTTCTCCCCAATTTGAAGATTCTCCAGCTTGAATTTAAAGAGATACACGGTGCGCAGCAGCGAACTTTGGTGCAGCCTGTGTCGCTTTTACATTCGTGCCCCGAAACTCTCAGAGCTGCTCATTAGTCGGTCCACCAGGATTTACCAGGATCTGTATTCGTCATTCAGGGACGCTCCACTAAGGACACTGTCTATTAATGAAGATCAGCGCACGCTCCTTCATATTGACACAGGAATCATCCGCAGCATCGACTGCCTACACCTGGAAACAATTAAACCTGACGAAGGCAGCTGGTGGGATGACCCTATACACTATGTAACCCGCTTTTATTCTACAGAGTCTGCTGTACGCCGTGCTCATCTGGGCATAACTTTGCCTTTCCCAACCCACATTTGCTGGTACAATTTGGTGTCTCTATCGCTAACTACAGATGTGGCAACCGTGACCCTAATTGTTCGTCTACTGAAGCAGCTAATTATTCTGAAGTACCTCCGGATCATGTGTATAACAATGAACCCACATGATTCTGACGTGTATTTCTGGGGCTCAAACGACCGAGAGGCTGATATCTGTGCTGCCACTGAGCCAACTGTTGTCGATTCTGCGCGCTTGGATGGCCCACCGGATACGGGAAGCATCGAAGCCATCACCCACAGTCTGCAAGTCTTTGCTATTGACACTCCAAATCATTTTGACGATGAGTCTGTATTGAAATTAACTCTTTTCTTGCCATCACTTCAGACACTTTTCGTTGCCGCTGAATATTTGGATAAAGTTGGAAGGACCATGAGCATAATCAACCCAGGTGTTTCTGTATCTAACATTAGACAGGCTGACCGCTATTTTAATATTGATTTTAACGAATAAACTGCTTCGCCCATGCCACTTGCCTTACATATGCTTTAGTTGTTATTATCATTCTCATTAGCGGCATGCATGTATCCCCTGAAATGAATGTTGCAGTATGCATATCAGCTTAGCCAATTCTGTAGATCGGACATTAGAAAAGTCTGTATTTGGATCTGTTGTTCTGTGGGGACCCAAGAGCTACATTGGCTCGAAAGTTCGCTACCCTTCTGAGTGTGGTTCCAAATTCACAGGATTTCAGGGACCCATGGACCAAATCCCCTTGGCTACAATGGCTGTTCATACTATTTCAGGATGGCAATAGCAATTCTTTATCCATGGAATTGGTTGTGTCAAGTGGATATCGTAATGTTGTGTCTGGTGAAGATGAGGCTATATACCAACATCTGTCGTCTTCCCTTTATCCTTTTATTACTGTGTCTCTTTATGTAAAGCGCATGTACTAATGACAAAATTACTAAACGCAGACCAGTTACTCATACAACTGTTGGTGTTGTTGGAAAACGTATATTGGCATACAGTAATATCCTCTCAAGAGAGCTCTGCTGTTACTCAGCACTGTGCAACCACATTTGCACAGCCAATATTCTAGTCTCCTTACATGTATATAATCTACGAGTACGATTAGCAATACGCTGTTTGACTAGTCATTTTCTATCCACGAAGTAAGTGGTGCTTATCTCCACCAACTGATGCTGCATGCACTCAGGATTGAAGCCCGACCTTCAACTGCGCAGCCTGCCTTGTAGGTTATAGTACATTGGTTATCTTCTGCTGCTCTCCAGAGTTGAATATGATCGATTCCTGGGTGGAGAATGATTTTGTGCGCTCAGGCCTTGTGGATAACGGTGATCTCTTCAGATTTACATTAAGGATTTGGTCATCATGAGCCATGGGTGTAGAAAACTCAATGCATCACAGCTATGATCCACGTGCCTGGCCACAATTGATGCCTTCTGCCGCAGCTGTAGTTGAGGTGATGTGAGCGACGCAGTGGGCACTCAGCTCTCATCTCCCTTCCCTTCGTTGAAAATATTTTGCACATCATACCCTTCGCACGAAACTCTTTGACCAGCAGGCAGCTTTTCATTCTTCTTTCAAACGTTTAAACGCGTAGACGTGTAGCACCACTATGAGCCACGTTCCGCCGCATATCATCGAAGGTATCATTTCGTACACGGTCAAGAGGGACAGGCTGTCCCCAGGGCTTCAGAGCACAATCTGGCTGCGTGCTATTCCCGCTGATAGGTGTTTGTCGAGAGTGGAGATATGTTGCCAAACGGTTCCTAGGCGAGTCCGCCAGCATCTTCATCAACCCACGTAAGCTGACCCTTAAGGACAAATCAGAATATGTGCATACACTCGAAGATATTATTGCGTTCGGGCTCGAGCAGCGTGTTCGTCATTTACTGCTTGCTTGCCATATCGTGGATATCGCCGACGGAACTGCATACTCAGCAGTTGACTCTCTGTTTGCCCAGTGCAAAGGCAAGCTCAGGAATGTCCATGCAGTCACCCTCAGTATCTCTGTTGACCGCTCTCACTATCAGTATAACAGGTACGCATCTCGTCTGCCTAGGTTTAGCCCGCGGGCACTCGCCAGTCTAGAAAACGAGTTTTGTTTGAACGTCAGTCGTGTCAGTGAACTGCTCAGGGAGGCGATGCCAAACATTGTTTCGGTACTGTATTATGGTGACGAGAATTCCATGCTAAACAAATAGCGGATTAACACACATGCGCTGTCAGCATTTCTGGGCGCCGCGCCGTCAGCCCAGTATTTGAGTATTCATTGCGGTGAGTTTTCGTATGCAGCTTTGGAAAGTTCGCTGGCACCCAATGTCAAGCAAATGCACGTTTATTTGAGCGACGATGGCAGTAGCGGCAGTGCTGACCTGGTTATACGCTATGCGGACCATGTGGAGACACTATCCGTAGATATCACTGAGTACGAGTCGTTCAGAAAACTGTTCAAGAGGCTAACAGGCGGGCTGCCTGTTGTATATTCACAGCTGCGCACGTTCAAGACATCGTCTTACATTTGTGGGATACGCAATGACAACAGCTACACACTCCAGGCTAACCCTTTCCCGGAGCTGCGGCGACTCGTATGCAAGGAGATATATCCATTCCCCACCAGCCTTGTGCTTCTATGGATCCAGCCTACGGTAGAGGTGGTGAAGGTGACCCTGTATGGCGAGGTGTATGAAAGGTTTGCCAGAGATGGCGTGTTCTCTGCTGGCTCGTTCCCAAATCTGCGCTATATGGATCTGACATGGGATGTAACTGAAAATGAGCATTTGTATGTTGACCCAATATGCGATCTCAGGCGCTTACTGTCGCTCAGTCCGGTTCTCGAAAAAGGCATTTTCAAAGTACGCGTCGCTCGTCCCAATCGGACAATGACCGCCTTGTATAAATGCGGGTATGAAGTGGACTTGAACATAGCTGGCGTCGAGTTCACCATTGCCGAAGCAATCCGGTTGATCAGCAAGTTCCCTGGGCTGCAATCAATGGCAGTGATACTGAAAGACAATGGGGACGCTAACGAGCGAGGATGTATTTCTGATGCCGATATCGAGGTGTTCCAGCAAAAGAATGTGCCCCCAGTGAGTGCAAGGCTCACCAGATTGTGCGTCGCAGTTGTTAACTTTACCTCATGTTCATACACGGCACTGCACATCTTGCTGATGGCCAGTATCTTCAAGTCCATCAAGCGAATCGAGATTGACAGCGTTGGTAGTAAGCCCAACAGCGAAATTCTCGCAGCATTTGACAAGGCCAAAGAATGCAGATACTTTAACAGGGACGCGCAAGACCGAGTTCGATGCATGGAGGCTAGGCTGTCTGGGAACCGCATATACTTGGATTTCGAATTCGATGAGGCGAATCAGATATAGCTTGTGGCGTGAAGACTAGAATAGGAGTAAACACATCTAGCGTGTCCCGCTTTGAGTTTGTGTTCCAATATCAATTGTTTAATATCTGCAATGCGACTGTCGTTTTGCAGCGACCAGAAAGCCATATTGGCTCGAATGGCCACCACATTTCCGAGCGCTATCTCGGCGCATTATGCCAAGGGCATATAATTCACAGCCGGAGCACGTATCCAGAATTCACACATATCGCCTCTTGAGTGCTTTTCTATACGTTGAAACTGCAAAGCGTACGGAACGATCAATTAGATAAAACGCTTGCAGAAATGAGTCCTGCCATACACATAGTTCCTGCTGAGATACCAGCGTGTGAACTACGAGATGGAGTATGCCACAGTATACTCAACTCGCGCCTTCTTGGTCTTGTAGATGCTAAATGCATTTACTGTCTAACTGGTGTGCGGTCTGCAGACCTCTGTCTTTCGCAGCCCAGGTATATGAAGCAAGCATACCCTTAGCTCCATAGTCTATTTTGAGATAAAGCCCCAGTGCTGAATCTAAAGGAACCGACTGGAGAGTGGGTACCAGAGAGAGCAATAGGCCGGTTCTTTGTAGATGTCCCATCACTTGTCATTTTGCCTTCCTTACTCTCGCAATGAAAAGTCTCACCCATTCTGAAGGTATAGCTCAATAGGTCTTTTGCACAGGGAGAGTTTGTTGAAGTTAAACGCAGGAGATGAAAGTGGGCAATAGTGGATTTGTTTAAATAGCAAGCCATCTCAGATTCATAATCCCTCCTGCCTCTCCTTTCTCCACAACTTCATCCCTTGACAGTTTTTGCGCACTCAACCAACCAAATCACTCTGTTCTTTGCCAAAAGCTGAACATTCAACATGGCGACTATTATTGACATGGCTACACGGCCAGGGGTTTTCCTCGTAATTAGCTTTAGCGATTCGTACCAGCGGTTTTTGCTCTCAATTCATTGTCCAAAGCTTCAGAAACGCATATTCTATGTGCCCGCAACAATGGAAGAGTTTGGGAAGACCATTGTCACAGACTGTGAGCATTGGCATACCCCCAGTGTGATCTATGCCCGGTATTACGAGGCCATCGAGGAAAACCAAATAATGGAAGCAGTGAGAATGGCACCAGCTACAAACTTCTTCAGCCCGTTTGAGTATTTTGCCTGTGTGTTCAACGACATCAAGTACGCATTCGACGTGGAAAAGTGCGAGATGGCGGCCAAGCGAGCACTGATGCGCAGAAAAAAACAAGGAGAGCATTCTGTTTGAAATCTACTATAGTAGTGATGATGACCCAGTCGAGTTTCACTATGCGCAAGAGCAATCAGCCTCAGCACAGTGGACTACAGCATTCTTCAAGGACCTGAAAAAGCCAAGCATTTGCTTAAAGAAGACCGGTGGCTTTGTGAAGAGGGGTATGAGCATGGTTATGAGCAAGCTCTGAACATGGCTCAGTTTGCCTATATTCTCGTCATAGAATGCATCAAGTTGTTTTACTAAGTTACACACAATTGCTGATGCAAAAAGCAAATCCATACATGAAAATACATGCAGACCTTCACAATGAATAGCATGCTGCTACGGCAGCATCAGACTGGCATTCTAAAAAAAAGTCTCCAGATCAAAAATAGATTCTACCTTGAAGTCAGAGCTAGCACTGGCTAATGCAAATGCCAAAGCATGCAAGTCATGGAAAATAAGACTGCTGTCGTCAACCAACAATCCAGGATATATAAAGGCGTGGTGCAGGGTCCGGGGTCCTAACTACCTTCTCACTACAACACCACTTTGCCCGGTATATTCACCCATTTTGCATATCTCGTTTCTGAAACAGCCCAATACTCAATCCCTGGACCAACAATGAGTTACGCACAAACCCTGCCATTCATCATCCTGGAGAGGATCGTCGACTATGTGCTAGAGTTTCATCCGCTCCCAGGCCTAGCCAGCTCAAGCAAATGCGACTTGTGTATAGCAGAATGGGCGCTGCCGGGCGTGTGCAAGCATTGGCGGAAGGTGTCACTCGCTCATCTGTACAAGTCTGTCAGTTGGAACACGATCAAGAATATTCGTGGAGGCTGCAAGACAAGCAGGTTCCTGTCCAACAAGTTCATGAATGCGATCAGGAATGAGGGAGCCGGAGTCGTGAAGAATTTTACTGTCGCATGCCGACGAGATATGATTCTTGATGGCTCGTATGTCAAGGAGCTAGGTATGCTGCCTAGCACCTGCAAGGTTTTGCCTGGGGTCAGTATCCTAGACCTCAGTATCCTGTCATCGTCAGATGAGACAGACATTGACTTGGATGAGTCCAAGGACAACATCTTGTCCTTTTGCGCAGCAATCAGAAGGATGTTTCCCAATGTGAGCAAGCTGAAGGTTACTGGTTCAACACGCCGTATCCAGCCAAAGGACGACGAGCTACTGGACACGATCACCTGTCGGCTTGTGAATCCAGATATCCCGGCTGCCTCAGCAGAAAGCCATGTCAAGTTCAGTCGGTCCTTTTCTAGTCTGCAGTATCTGAATGGCAGCATCAGTGGCCACAACTCGCCGATTATCGAACTCACCCGGAGACATGCGTCATCGCTGGAGTTCTTGGCGATCCGCACTGCCATACCGGAAGCGATTTCTCGGATTTGTTACCGCAGCAGTGGAGAGGGACTCGTGTATAGCAGATTAAAGGTCTTCTCCATTTTTCCTGGCGGCTCCGAGATTCACTTTGACACGAAGTACAAGTTTCAGGAAGTCAGACATGTACCATTCCCAGTACTCTGTACTGTCAACAGCATTAGCCCCTACCCGTTCGCTGGGGATGTGGTGTTCCGCGGCAACACAAAGAGTCTAAGCAAGTTCACAGTGCTGCTGACAAGGCACAACTTGGATACGTTCCTGACAAATGGCGTGCTTAAAAGAGAGCGTTTGATGGCCCTCGATGTCGCGGAGTACATGTACTTTGGACCAGCCACCGGCACAATGCCGATATCCGATATGCTGCGGGCCGCCCTCCCAGCTGAGAGCACCATGAAAATGTTCAAGTTCGATACGGTGCATCCGATCCGGTTTGAGTCTGTCTGGCCATCGCTAGAGACGATTGGAGCCAGAATGGAGTCACTCCGAATTCGTTCACTCGCTTGCACCCTTGAGCAGGTTATTTCGCTGGTTAATGTGCTGCCGCTGATCAAGACCCTCGAGTTCGAGTGTGTATCGACGCCAAGCCTAATGGGTACCGATAGACTGCATGATGGATGTGAAGGGGCGTGCAGGCTGGCTTCACATCCGGCCGAGCCCAGTGACAAGCCTAAGCATGTGAGGTTCATGGAGACACACCTAGACTGTATCTGCAACGACATGGCTGTGGCCGAGGTGCTGTATATGCAGCACTACCCGCTCTCTCTGTCGTTGAAGAACTTTTATGTGGGCACGCGTGGTTCTAACCTGATGCTCGCTAGCCGGATGGTGGTGCTTATGTCCCTGCTTTGTCCGCGCATCGGACTCTACGACCTGTGCGGCCAGCCGGCATATGATTCCCTGGTGCAGCGGCTCGAGCAGAGCCGGCTGGAGAGTACTCGGCAACGTGCGTCGCACGCCTGAGTGTGCGGCATTCTCCGCCGCTACTGCTTGCGGCAGGCGGTTCTTCTGGGAAGTAGCGACGATCGCACGCTCGACTGGCAGATCGTCCCTCGCTTTCGCCATCCCGTGCTCGTGTCTCAACTCCAGCCAATGGCGTGTTCCCAGCAGCCGCGAGAAAACCTGTACAACAGCTGGAAAGAGGGCCTGAGAGTGCAAGTGTGATCTCAGGAACAGGCAGAATAATGGCCCGACAGCAAAGCGGTTGGCGTCCTCCAGACTACCCGGGCTGGCGTTTCCACATCCTTCTCTTCTCCGCAACAATACAACTTTATCTGCTTTTCTTCCTCGTCTATAAACTCACTGCACTAGTGTCTTTATCTTTGCGTGTCGGTCTTATTCTCGCGATTGCTGCTGTATCCGGTTTAACTGAAACTTCAACCTTTAACAATTTCCCATCTGTATTCTTTCAATGTCGGACGATTTGTCTCCTGCTGCCCAGTTTGCTGCTGCTGCCGCTCAGGCCGAGGCTGAGGCCCAGGCGGTTGCTGAGGCTGCTGCTGCGGCTGCTGCTCCTGCGGTTGCTGACGATTCTGATTTCCCCGCTGTTCTCGAGAAGAAGGAGGAGGCTCCCAAGGAGTCTGCCGCCGAGGCTGCTGATGCCGAAATCGAAGCAGAGGCTGAGGCCGTTGTCGAGGTCGATGCTGTCGCTGAGGCCGTTGTCGAGTCGGTGCTTGCCGACGAAGAGGCGCCCGCTCCTCTAGAGGCTACTGCTTCTGAGGAGGTCGAGACGGTGACCGAGGCTGCAGCCAGCCTTGTGTCTGAGGCCGAGGACGACTCTGCTCCCTCTGCCGCCGCTGCATTCCTGAGCGCCGTGGACTCTGCGGCTGCCAGCACATCGGGTGATCTCGATGACAAGGACGACTTTGAGGTGGAACAGTCGGCAGCGCGTGTGCCACAGAAGAAGCAGCCGCTGGATCTGGCTAGCGAGGATCTGTTCCCGTCGCTCGGCGCGCCTGCCACCAAGAAGGCGCCTGCATGGGGAGCCAGATCTGCCGCTGGTCCTCAGTCGATTGCCGACAAGGTCAAGTCGCAGCGCACGACAGAGGTATTCGATCTGCCGCTGGTTATGGACTCGGTTGGTGACGTTGCGCGCAAGATCATGCAGCAGACCAAGACGCAAATCGAGATCTCGCACAACCGAGTTCTGAAGACGTCGACGTATCTGGTCAGCGGCAAGCCCGAGGACGTTGCGCGTGCCAAGCGTGAGATTTGCGCCAAACTGTCGCCCCAGATCACCAAGCTTATGCAGGCCCCTGCTAGCGTGCGGTCCCAGATCTTCGGTGTGCGCGGACGCACTCTGCAGGCTATTCAGACGCGCACTGGCACCCAGATCAAGATGACGTCGCGGCCAAGCATGGGCAGCAGCGACCTGTTCGACGTGGTCGACCTTGCCATCACCGGTGATTCGGTTGGTGTTGCCGCTGCTATTGCCGAAATCGACGCTATCGTCGACCAGAAGACGACCAAGCGTGCAGTGCGTCTCGGCAGCATCCCGCACGAGCTCAACGCACTGCTTGTTGGCAAGGAGGGCGCCACACTGGCTGCCCTGCAGGCGACACACAGCGACGTACACATCCGCATCCCTGGCCCAATTGAGGCCGACCAGACAATTGCGGTGTTTGGCGAGCGCGACGCAGTTCAGAGCGCTATCAAAGATATCGAGGAGACGGCTCGGCAGCTGCTGCAGTCGTCGCAGACGGTCACTGTGACTGTGCCCAAGCGCCAGCACCGGTTCATTGTCGGCGAGGGCGGTGCCACGCTGAAGGAGATTATCAACGCTACTGGCTGCGCTGTCCTGGTGCCGGCTCCCAGCAGCCCGTCGGACCAGGTCACAGTTCGTGGTGCGGAGTCGAACCTCGTGCAGGCTCTCGGCCTCGTCATGAGCAAGGCAAACTCTGTCACGATCGAGACGGTTGACCCGACCAGCATCCACGCCTACGAGCGGCCTCTGGTCTATACGCAGCGTGCCCTGCGGTACTTCCACGACCGCAACCGCTTCCGCCGCATTGAGAGCGAGAACGGTGTGACTCTGCGCATTCCCTCGCCGGCGACTGCCCAGCGTGCTACTGCGCCCGAGCAGGTGCAGATTGAGATCCAGGGCAAGGATGCCCGCTCTGTTGCTGCTGCCCGCCAGGCGCTGGTGTCGCTGTTCATGGCATTCCCGCCGTACCACTTCAACAGCATTGACGTTGAGCCGCACCTGCATTCGCTGCTGGCTGGTCGCGAGGGCGCAAATGTCGCACGTCTGCAGGCGTCGCGGTCGGTGTTTTGCACTGTTCCCGCAGGACCCCACGGCCCAGGACATCCTGGTTGTCTACGAGGGCTTCAACCCCGATGTGGACCATCTGGCAGACCGCGACCAGCGCGAGAAGGCCACTCGCGAGCTGCTGAAGAAGACTCTGGAGGAGTTCCGTCAGACGATCCAAAAGGACAGCACCTACAAGACCAGGGTGGTGGTTGTGCCAGCCAAGCTGCAGAGCACGTTCAGCAAGCCCACGATGCTCGAGGAGATCCTGGCTGCCGCCAAGGCCAACGAGGGCACGGCCCGTGTTGTGCTCGAGTTTGGTGCTCTGCCCAGCGCCCCTGAGGCCGAGAACACGCGTGTGACCCGCCGCAAGGACGAGGTGCAGGCCGGTGCTGAGGAGGTTGCTGTCAAGGGCCTGAATGCCAGCGTCAAGCGCGTGGTCAAGGAGCTCGAGAGGCGCGTCAAGGAGCAGGAGGAGTACACGCGTCTGCACTCGTTCCGCGACGAGTTCAACGTGCCTCAGCAGATCCTGCCGCGCATCATTGGCCGTGGTGGCGAGAACATCAAGCGCATCCGCTCGGAGCGCGATGTGCAGATTGACATCGCCGACAAGACTGCTCCGGGTGTTCCCGCGCTTGTCAAGCTGCAGGGAACCGCTGAGGACGTGGCTGCGGTGAAGGCCGAGATTCTCGAGTTCGCCGAGCGCCTTGCTGACCAGACCTCGGAGATCATCAGCGTTCCAGCCAACATCCACCGCTCGCTGATTGGCACTGGCGGACGCTACGTCAAGCGGCTCGAGGAGAAGTACGCTGTGCGTATCCAGTTCCCGTCGTCGCGCCGTGACAACGACGAGGAGCACGGGGCTCCCCTGGGCGCCGACCAGATCCGCATCCGTGGTGGTCGCAAGGGCGTCGAGAGCGCAAAGGGCGAGCTGCTTGAGCTGGCTGAGTACGAGGTCGAGCACAACCACACAATCACATTCAGCGTGCCTGCTACGTTCCTGCCCCACATTGTCGGCAAGGCGGGCTCGCACATCAACGAGATCAAGGACGAGAGCGAGACGCGCATCGACATCTCCGATGCTAAGGAGGGCGAGACGACGGTTGAGATCACCGTGGTTGGCACCAAGGGCGGTGTCAAGATGGCCCGGGAGGCCATTGAGGCCATTGTGGCCGAGCAGGAGTCGCAGATAGACATTGTGCTGGATGTGCCCTCTAAGCACCACCGCTTCCTGATTGGCGCGGGTGGCAGCCGTGTGCGCGAGCTGGTGACGCAGGCTGGCGGCGACCCCGAGGCCATGGCCGGCCCCAAGTCGTGCCGCGTGCAGTTCCCGCGTGCAGCCGAGAACACCGACCAGGTGAAGCTTAAGGGCGACAAGGAGATCGTGGACAAGGTCAAGCAGGCGATCGAGGAGCTGGTTGCGGAGCGCGAGCGCATGACCACCATCACCGTGTCCATCCCGGTGTCGCAGCACGCCTTCATCATCGGCCGTGGCGGTGCGCATCTGAAGCAGCTGCAGGATGAGCACAGCGTCGAGATCCACTTCCGCTCGAAGCAGCACGGCAAGAGCGCGGCTGGCGCCGAGGACCCCAGCCTCGTCAAGATCTCTGGTCTGCCCGAGAACTGCGAGGCCTGCAAGGTGGCCATGCTGGCTCTGGTGCGCGAGGAAGAGAAGATTACCGTGCCCCTGGCCGTGCACCAGCGTCTGGGTGGTCGCGGCGGCTCACTGTGGCGCCGCGTGCGCAACGAGTTTGATGTGCAGGTCGATGCTGTCCGCGTCGACAAAGCGCCTGCCTCCTCCAAGGCGCGCCGCATCGACGACGACGAGGAGAAGGACGTTGTGTTCCATGACCTGGGCGACGAGCTCAGCGGACTGACTGCCGAATGGGTGTGCCGCGGTGAGAAGGCCAAGCTGGCCGAAGCTATTGCGATGATCAACAAGTCGCTGGCTGGCGCTGACCTGGGTGTTGAGGCCGCCGTGCGTGTTGAGCCCCGCCTGCACCGCAGGATCATCGGCAAGCAGGGGTCGAACATTGCCAAGATCCGCGATGCCACGGGTTGCGAGGTCACCGTGCCCAAGCGTGGAGATGAGTCCGTCTGGGTTACCGTTACCGGTGAGCGTGCCGGTGTTGAGCGCGCTATCGAGATGATTCAGGAGGCCATCGATGACGAGTACTAAACACAAACTACATTTCTTTTTCGCGTATTTATTCTCGACAAATTTTGGATACATACAGGTTCATATCTTTCACCACATCACCCTCAGGCAGCAGATACGTGGCTAGCACATTTCTTGTGGACAGCGCCTGGACAATGGATTGGAGAATTATAACGGAACTAGTATGTCTCGTACAGACCAAAGCTCTGCCTCGGCAGCCTTGAGCGCCTCGTCGAGGTCGATGTGGAAGTTGGGATACTCGGTGCTGAGCACAGGAAGGTGCAGACCATCCACGCTCTCGGTGATGCCTTTCTTTTCGCTACCAGGCCCACGCTCCTCATCGTAAATAGACCTGAACGATGTGTCAGCATCCTGAGCCGAGCCACTGTTGGCAACACTGAAGATGGTGCGAGTGGCGATTTTCGAGGAGCCAAAGCCAGCAGCAATCAGAGACCGGCGGATCCACTGCGACTTGATACCGGCAAAGTGCCACGAGACGCTGCAGTCGGCATGGCGGTCGAGCTGCTGGCGGACATCGGTCAGGTTCTGCACCGAAGTGATATCCACGTTGGAGACACCAGAGAAGTCCAGAATGACAGCGCGCAGCTCGGGCTTCGACATGTCGATGTCGGACTCGGTCTTGTGGCGAGGTCCTGGGTCGTTCCAGGGCCGGTTTCCGAGAGAGCCGTACGGGTTGACCACCCCAGGCCGGGTCTCGAGAAGGATCTGCTCGACCATATGGTCAGTGAAATGCACAGCGTTGGGATACAGGTAGCTCTCGTTAAGCCGGTAGATGAAGATGCCGCTGGGCGGGGGCGTGGGCTTGACTGAGGGATTGGTGCCGTCCGAGTGGTCAAGCGACACAAAGGCATTGCGGGACTCAGGTCAACTTTTCGTTGCTGTCCTCGTTCAGCAGCTTCTGCTCGTAGACCTTGATCTTGCCGACAAACTTGCCCTGGGCCTTGGCGAATGCGGAACAGCAGCAGTGCAGCAGAGGCGGCGACAGAGGCATAGATGCCGTTGTCAATGCCTGAAAATACAGAGACAATGACGCCTATCCAGAAGATGAAAAACTCGATGGGCGAGATCTTCCAGAACTGCCTGAGGGCCTTGGGGCCCGAGATCAGGTCGCCGACAGCGTGGATAATGACAGCAGCCAGCAGGGCGTTGGGGATATAGAAGAAGACCGGGGGCAGGATATAGATGGCAAACACAACCATGACCGCAGTGATCACTCCAGCGAGCGGCGTGCGTACACCGGCTTTGGCCTTGATGGCGGTACGCGAGAACGAGCCGGTGGCCGGGTATGCGCCGAAGAACGGGCCACATATGTTAGTGATACCGATGGCAATCAGCTCCTGGTTCGGGTTGATGGTGTAGTTGTTGATGCGGCCAAACGACTTGGAAATCGAGATATGCTCAATGATCAGCACGATGATGGCTGCCGGAATATGGCCCGAGACAGCACTGAGAATGTCCGAGCTGATGTGGGGAACATTCATGTGCCGGAAGCCCTTGGGAATGGTGCCCAGGATGGAGAACCTTGGCTTGGTGCGCGAGTGGCGGTTGACCAGGTATGAGATGAGCGTGTACAGCAGAATGACGAATGCTGTGCGCAGAGTGCTGAGGAAAAAGAACAGGCGCTCCCTCTGGGGCCAGCGCTTGCCAGCAGCCCTTACACCCCCACCTGATCAGGTAGAGGAGGAACAGCGCGGTCAGGCCAACCGCGGAGTTGATGTCGCATGACTTGATGTGCTTGAAGAAGTTTCCAAACACCAGATACGTAGGTGCACGTGTGTTGTACGATTTGACAGAGTTGTTTCCCAGCAAGGCCGGTACCTGACCCATGGCGATGTTGAGAGCCGAACCGGTCATGAACGCAGCAATCGCGGGGAGCGGAATAAAGTCAACAATAAAGCCAAGACGCAAAAGGCCGAGCGCGGTCACAATGCAGCCTAGAACCACTGACATGCAGCCAGCAATTATCCAAGGTGTGTCTTTATATTGCGGCAGCTGCGGCAGTACGTCAGTCAAAATGTTGCCCAAGAGCGTCGACATCACAGCAACAGGCCCGATTGTAATGTCCTTGCTGGTGGCAAACATAAAGTACAGCGCACAGCCAACGAACGACGAGTAGAGACCAAACTCGGGCGGCAGCTGGGCCAGCTTGGCATAGGCCATGCCCTGCGGAATGACCACAACACCGACTGTAAGGCCAGCAACTGCATCGCCAAGGAACCAGGTCCAGTTGTAGCGGTAGATCCAGGTCATGATCGGGAACAGCGACTTGGCATAGTCCACTGACGATTGTTTTGAAGGCACGACATTGTCCTTCAACCACTTCTTGGTTGATGCACGCGGCTCGACGTAGTTCACAGTCGGGCCAGTAGCCGGCTGGCTGGAGACGGACATGGGAAGGGGGCGGGGATTGCCAAAGAGATGAGACACTAGTATTAAGTGGGTGCTGGAAAATGGAAGATAATGCTAATTATGCGCTAGCAGATAGCAGGACTGGGCGGAAAAGAAAGCTAGTAAGGCGTGGAAACATGGCTGCTGGCTGCAGTAGAACCCGGAATTTATAGGGAGGCAAATATAGAACAGCGATGGCCAGGAGGTGAAGAATATGTTTTTTACGCCTCTGGTTGCTTTACCCCGCCTAGATCAGTCGCTGGGTGACCTGTCTGATTGTGCTTGTCTACATTTTCCACATAGAAAAGGCCATACGTTATGTAAAGATCGACTCTACCACGAACGGAAGGATGGACCTGGGGAAGGACACATCCCTCACCCGCTCCCAGCAAAGAAAAAACTGCTAAACGTCAATAAGCCATTGCGTGATTGAGAGGAAGATGATGCAAATTGGGCCCCTCTTTGGGAACTAGCAAACATAGGCGGAAAGTACGAACGGCGTGTGCTGAATTGGCCAGATTGTCGCCATGCACATTATTTGATATGCAATATTTTTAACTTGAGGTGGGCAGTGCCAGGGCAGCAAAATATTAGTGCGGATTGTATCAGCAGAAAAAACCTCCCACCCGCAGCAGTTATTGCTGTGGAATAAAAACACAACCATGTATACCCATGGCAATGACATCACACAAAAGTGATGTGCTCGGCCCTCGCTGTCATAAGGGTTAAGCGTGATGCTTGAGGATTCCAATAGCAACAAGCGAGATTGGTAAGCTCAGACAGCAAGTAGCGCAAAATTCGCTTTTTAGCGCATGTGACGTCTACGATAGAAGGGCGCCCAGTTTCTTCTACAACCCACATTCCATTTTGCTCATGTGTGCATGCGGGGTGAAGTGCACACCCACATGAGTTCGGTGCACCGAAAAGAGGCGGTCATAATGGAAAGCATGCACGCATTTTGGACGAATGAGGCTTGCTCACTGGTGCTCGTGCACTCAGCCCGTACTCTAACATGCAGATACTAGTGCCCAGACATGCAGATAGAATTTAGCTCCATCATGCACGAATGGGAAGCGGGAACCCAAGAAACACAGCAAAAATCTCCATCAACGTACTCGACACTATTTTAAAATACATTCACACCACATCCACGGAGCACCATGACCTGTAGCTGGTAGGTTGCAAATTTATATATTGCCAGACTCGCGATGTCGCGCAGACGCAGCCGAATCAAACACAACAATATCCCAGGGCATATTCTCCAGAGTAGGCGGTGTAAATACAGCTGGCGGCGGCACTATGCCCATACCACCCGTGCGCGTAGATGCTGCGAAGCTACTCGCCTGGGACACGCGCCGCTTGGACTCCGATCTTCTCACATACCATGACATCCACCAGCTCACTACCAGTTGCTTGACATCAGGCTCAAGGCATAGCGCCAACAGAGTGAAAATTCCTTGCATTGCCAGCATCACCTGCATGGCGACATACAGGCGCTTCAGATCGGCTGTGCCTTTAGCTACCCCTGAATGGAGAATCGGCATGATGCGCATTAGCGTTGTTGTAGCCCAGGCAACCTCCAGTGTATGGCAGGCGATGATGGTGGCAGGGAACTGGGCAACTCGCCGGAGAACCTTGTTCGCCAATGCCCAGAGTTCACGCCGCTCGGCGCCCCATCGTGCAAATACCAGCATGTACTCTGCGCCATCGGATCCCTTGCTCTCAAGCTCATCTGGATGCGGCTCGGGCATTTCACGTTCATGCTGTGTATCAATCATCTGCTGGTGCTGAGAGATCAGCCGAGATGTCCGCTGGCGGTCGCTCCACAGGCGCCAGATCACTACGGCTACAACCATGATGCAGTAAGCGACAGTTAAAGCGACCCAGGCGAAATAAGTGGCCCAGCACCACAGCAGCCCAGAAACAACAGCCCGTCTCGCCTCATCCTCTGGCATTGAATGTGCTGCGTAATCGCGCGGGACCGATTCCAGAGAAAAATATGAACAGTGGCCAGAGCCTAGAGTCGGATCGAACGTGATCCACGCGTACGAATATCTGGTCAGCGGTAATAAAGCCAGCGCCAGTGCTACAAAAAAAGCGCTTACCATGAATCTCGTCTCGTAAGCTACTGCACGACTAACTCTGTACACAACGACCATATGCACATGGACACTCAACAATGCCCGAGTGAACACAGACAACAGCGCAAAGAATGTCATGCCAAACATAGCGGCCTGGCAGTTTTGCTCGCTGTCGCTGCGTGTATTCGATTGACTGATGGCCATGTTGTATATCCTGAACCCACTATACAGAATATCGATGATAGATGCCAGCATGATTACGCGCTGCGAGATCGGCTGTGCACTCCACCTCTGTTTATACCCATGGTGACGTTTGCGCAGAAATATGAGGATTGTGATGCTGAGGATACTGCTGACGATGCTGAGTGCATTCAGGGATAGTAGGATATCAAACGCAATGGGGCTGTACAGCTCTTTGGTGCCTGATCCGCCAGAGGCGATCGGCGTGTGGAGGAGCGGGTTGAAGGGGTTATCTTTCGCTTGGTCAATCGCCATGGACATCGTCAGCATGTAGGTGGCATGTGGGAAAGCGGATATCCTTTGATATGATTTTGAATGGGCTATATCAAAATGGAAAAGGAAAGGAAACAAAACGAACAAGGAAAGCGTGCGTTGGTAGCAAACTTTGCATGCTCGGACGACTATCCATTAAAGGGCAGGCAGCGGCGAAGATAATTTTTCGTGTGCTACTGTGGCACCTCACATTCCTTATTATGTATGGCGTTGCAATTCGTCAATCTACACAGGGCGTGCGCCATCATCAGTGGACAAGAGCTTTGAAATACTTGGGTATTACATTGACCGCTGGTGACAACTATATGCGGACATATAGCCCATTAATTAAAAAACATTTTACGGCCAGCATATAGGCGCTGAGGGAGATGGCTGTGCTCTAAGAGGTCCAGAAAATAATTGGGAGCACTGTTTCAAGCATGGTCTGCTCAGCGATTCAGATCTCATTAATATAAATCACGTGCAACCATAAATTCACAGGAATGCACGTATGTACAAAAAATAAGATATTGATGCTGCCGAGTCCGAAAACATTGGATTCACCAGCTAACCACTCCATCACCTCAGTATTTTCTATTCTTTTTTCAACACCAATGGCAAGTGCCGCTGACAATATGGATTCCGTGCTGGATTTGCTCACGCAGCAAACTGTTAAATCAACGCACGCGCTATTCAACGGATCCACCAACAGTAAGGCCGAGGGTACAGCGCAGGCACAAAAGATTGGTGTCTCGACCCGGTATAGGGCCGAGTACCTTGCATCGCGCGAACTTCCACACGGCATGCTTACCCAGGAGCAGCAGCAGCAGCAGCAGCAAAGCACGTTGGAAGGTTCAGAACAGCCAAGTGGAGGCTTGCCACTAGCTAATAGCAGGCCAGGACAGAAGCTCCTTACAGCTGCTGGCGAACAGCGCTTGCTTGGATCGCTTACTACGGACGTTGAGGACGATGTGCAAAAGGTACTGGATGGGCTATCTGGGAGGCATTTAAAGTCAAAATCAAAGAAGCCGAAGAAACCGACGCGCGACTTGGTACTGGCAGCGGCTGCCAAAGCGCAAGTCGACAGCTTGCCGCCACCACCAGGCCAGCAGATTGTCCGCAAGCGCGCCTATGAGCCTGTGCGCCCTACATGGCATGCACCGTGGAAGCTCATGCGCGTGATTAGTGGACACATTGGCTGGGTGCGTGCTCTGGCGGTTGAGCCCGGAAACAAATGGTTTGCGTCGGGATCCGTTGACCGTACTATCAAGATTTGGGACCTAGCATCCGGTACACTGAAGTTGACACTGACTGGGCATATCTCACCAGTGCGTGGACTGGTTGTGTCGGCCCGGCACCCTTACTTGTTCTCATGTGGCGAGGACAAGCAAGTCAAATGCTGGGACCTTGAGACGAACAAGGTTGTGCGCCAGTACAACGGACATCTGTCTGGCATATATTCCATGGCCCTGCACCCAACACTGGACCTTTTGGTTACCGGCGGACGTGACTCGGTGGCTCGGGTGTGGGACATGCGCACGCGCCGGCAAGTGCACCTCTTGTCGGGCCACACCTCGACCGTCTCGGCATTGCAGTGTCAAGAGGCGGATCCGCAGATTATCTCGGGATCGATGGACTCAACTGTGAAGCTGTGGGACCTAGCGGCGGGAAAGTCGATGGCTACGCTGACGCACCACAAGAAGTCTGTGCGTGCCCTGGCCCTGCACCCAACTGAGTTTGGGTTCCTGAGCGGCAGCTCAGATAATATCAAGCAGTGGCGGTGTCCTAGGGGCGATTTCGTGCAAAACTTTGAGGGGCACAACTCGATCGTCAACACTCTGTCGGTCAACCACGACGGGGTAGTGTTCTCGGGAGCCGATAATGGATCGATGCGCTTCTGGGACTGGAAGTCTGCATATTGCTTCCAGGAAACAGAGACCGTAGCCCAACCCGGGTCGCTTGACAGCGAGGCAGGAATCTTTTGCTCAACATTTGATCGCACTGGGTTCCGGCTTATTACTGGAGAGGCAGATAAGACCATTAAGATCTGGAAAGAGGACGACGAGGCTACGGAGGAGTCGCACCCAGTTGATTTCAAGCCATCGTTGACGCGTCGTCGGTACTAGCTGCAGCTTCTTCTTACACCAGAATGATGTGCCTGCTTGATACAGTCAATAACTGCCAATGTCCACTGCAATGCCATAGCCAGATTTGCTGTCGTTTTGTATCTTGAAAACAGTCGCATTCTGTGCAAGATTGAACTCGTCTCATTTATTAACATTTGGATTCCATATCACTAGGGTATCATGCTCAGCGGTGACAGGGTCCAACCACCAGCTTGCTTAAAAGTAGAGCCCTGCGAGCCGGATTGCTGTATATACTGCCAGTATCCCGCTTAGGCTGGCACTTTTCTATGTTGATATGTGAAGTGACATCGAGCGTTCAGCAATTAAAGCACAATTTAGTTTGCCGGTTTCAGGAAAGCAGCAGTGACATCGTGGCCAGCAACAAACGCTTGCTCGACAAGGAGCTTTCCCGACACCGAGCCCTGCTGGACATTAGCAAAGCTGTTTGCAGAAACCCACTGGCGAGGCGCGGCCTGCAAGCGAACGGCATTGTTCGACTCTGTCTTGCCATCAACCTTTGTTGCAAACAAAGGTGGCAGATGGACGGGCTCGGCAAACCTATGCTTGCGCCCCGGAATGCACTCGCCATTGGCGTTTCCGCCCCATGCCATCACATCATATCCAAATACCGGCGTCTTGCTGACCGAGCTGCCCGACTTGTCCTCAGCGACATTCGTCTGGTTGTCGCGCACAGCCACGACGTGGTCATTGGCAGCCGACAGTGTGCGAATGGCGATGGGTCTGCGGGTCTGCGTGATACTGTCGAATTCCTGGTGGTCGGAGAGCGCCTGGATTTTAGTGAACCGGCCCTGCATATGCGGCAATGTGCCGTTGCCGAGCTGCCCATTGATGCCGTTGCCGCAAGCCAGGAGCTGCACGGCGTCGTTGGAACGAGTCACAACATACGAGGCATGTGCGCCAGCCGCGATTTTCTCGGCGCGAGCCATTGTTGCATCGAAGCGGCCGCTTGCCCACAGGCTGGCGAGCGGCGTCGGCTTGGTAACGGTCGTGGTGCCTTTGGCAAAGTCGCCCATAGCCAGCTGGCCGAAATCATTGGCGCCGCAACCAAATACCTCACCATCGTCTGTAAGCAGCAGAGTGTGGTGGGCGCCACATGCAACTGAGGCGAATTTCCTGTCGCTGTCGAGCCTGCGTAGCGTGAATGGCTGGGGCGCGGCAGTGTGGCCCAGTTGCGACCGGTCATTGCCCTGAGTGGTTAGCGCACAGGTGTAGACGTTGCCGTAGCTCGTAGCTACAACCAGGTGGTTGGCGCCAGCAGATATGCTGGTGACATTCTCGCGCCAGCCAAGCTTGGGCTCAAACTCTAGTGCCTTCTCGGTGACTTCGCTGGAATGCGTGCCGCGCAGGACCTTCACGCGGCTGTCCTTATCGAGCGTGACAATGTAGTCGGTGGTGGCTGCCAGGGCGGTGATCTTGGCGTCGGTGCGGGTTAGAAGTGGCTGGTGCGGCGCCATACTGCCGGTAAAGCCGTGCCCCACTGGTAGAGGCTGCCCTGCGAGTCCCACGGCTGCCGCGTGGGTCTCCGAGAAGACTGCATCTTTAATCAGCTTTCCATCGAGTCCGGGAACCGCGGTCCTCAGGCCGACGCCCGATCCAGGATGCAGCGGATCCACCAGACCATGCATGTTGGATCCCGTGGCGTACAAGCCCGGGTGGGTCCACGCCCAGTTCACCTGCTCCATCGCCGACATGGTTGACTTGGGAACAAGCCTGTTGCGCAAGCGGCTCATGCGCTTTGCCTCTTTGCTCTCAGCAGTCGGCTCGCTCTCAGCGGCGGGTGCGCGGACCATGGCAGGTAGCGGGAGATAGCATGGTGGTATTCGCTGTAGAGATAGTAGGAGAGGCCGCCGATGAAGAACACGGTGGCACCGATTGCGTATGTGGAGACTTCGGGAGCAACGCCCTCGGCTTCGCCGCGCATGGACTCGAGATCGGGAGCGGTATTTTTGGGGTCCGACTGGCGGCGGTTTGATGAGTGCAGCATGCGAGGGTAGAGCGTCTGGGTCCGGACTACTGCCGGACGCAGCAGGCGCGCGCTGTACCGGAATGTGAGCGAATTCATGGAGGAAACGTAAGGGGTGGCAACGAAGCTGGATGGTGGGAAGAGAAGCAAGGTGGTTTTTTTTATCTAATCGGCTTACTATCAACAAGGATCACAGGTGAAGAAACCCCTTCCCATAACACCTCTCAAGGCTGGGACAAAAAAATTCAGTGATCTATTTTTTTTGGCCAGACAAAAAGCAACCAGGCAATGGCAAAAGCCCAAACTTTGAACCTCTTTCTTGCATTCAAACCTCCCCTTTTAATTACACCAATCGAAGTAGTTTTCTGTCCAAATGTCAGAGCCAATGTTCACATACTGTCGGGAAATACTGCCGGCGAGCTCAGTGGACCGGTCCGGTCAGCCTGAGTTTCACGGGGGCGGCAAGACGGAGTTGGTCTTGGCACGCCGGCAATGTGCTGGAGCTCTACGAGGTAGAATTCGTCAAGCGGCGGCAGGGACAGTATGGCAGCAATGATGAAAGCAGCCGAGACGTTCCCAGCGACGAATACATGCACCGGAGCGCGAAAGCAGAGGAGGTAAGCACTAGCATACAGAGATGTTGAAGGTGAGGGGGGTTTTGGACGGCACCTAACAGTTTGGAGGAGGGTTGTAGTTTGACTTCCCGATGATCACAGGCGGCGCGCGACGCGGGGGCAGGGGCGGCGATCCGGGTGACAGCAAAGTGCCGCAGCTGCATCTGGTCGGGCAGTGGAGCCTGAACGGGGCAATCAAGGACATGAAAGCAGTTCGGTGCGGGACGCGCGGGCGGCGCGGCATCGACAGCCTTTTGCTGTCGTTTTCAGAGGCAAAGATGTCGCTGGTATCATTTGAGGCGAGCACGCAAGACGCTGGTAACGGAGTCGATTCACTACTACGAGCACGAGACGCTGAAGCCCAAGTCGTTCAACGACCACCAGACGTGCGACCTGCGGGTGGATCCGGCTGGGCGGTGCGCGCTCCTGCGGATCTACGAGGACCAGGTGGCGGTTCTGCCGCTGATCGCACCAGACGAGCCGTCGCGTAACGGGACAAAAGCCATACATGGACAGCTACGTGATCAACCTGCGAGCGGCGGACATTGAAATCCACAATGTGAGGGACTTTGTGTTTCTGAACGGGTACCTGGAGCCGACGCTTGCGGTTCTGCACGAGCGGCAGGTGATGTGGGCGGGGATGGCGGAGAAGCGACGCGACACGTGTGTGGTCTCGATGGTGTCGCTAGATTTGGGACGACGGGTGATGTCGGTGATCCAGACAGCCAATGGACTGCCGTACGATAGCCACACGATAGTGCCGGTGCCGCAGCCGATCGGTGGAGTGGTGGTGATGGCGGCGTGCTCGATCTCACATATCAGCAACGGTACGCTGACGTGCATTTCGGTGCTGAGCAAGCTGGCGTGCTATGGCATTGGGGTGCAGATGCGGGACTTTATCGACCGCACGAACATGGAGCTGGAGATGGTGCTGGATCCAAGCCGGTGCGGACTGGCGTTTGTGCGGGCAGACACGCTGGCGCTGTGGACGCATATGGGGCAAGTGTTCCTGGTGCGGCTGGTAGGCGACGGGCGGCGCGTGGAGCGGATGGTAGTCAAGCAGATCGCAGGTATTGACTTCCGCAAGGATGAGCAGCGACCGCAGGAGCACAGCTGGGACATCTTCAATGTGCTGCCGTCCAGCGTGACGGAGTTCCACATGGGCAGTGACTGATACTGCCGAAGACGACGCGCAGCTTGTGTTGTAGGCGGGCGTGACGGGCGCTCGGTGCTGCTTGAGATAAGCGAGGCAGCAGCGGGCAGCAGCGGTGCGGACGGCAGCGGCCAAGAGTGCCAGCAAGAATGAAGTTGACGACATTGACGCAATGCTCTATGGCGACCAGGGCATGGGCGCGCAACACACGCTGAGCGCATCAGCAGGTGCAGATGGCGGCAACAGCGACGGCAATGGGCGGGCAGGCGACGGGCAGGACGCGCTGGAAGGCTGGCACCGGCGGTTCAAGTTCACAGTCCACGACGAGATCCTGGGCACAGGGCCGATCGTTGGGATGGACGTGGGAGCGTCGGCGCTGGCAACCTCGCGCAGCACTGGCGACGAGGGTCTGGAGCTGGTGACATGTGCAGGCAGCGAATGGCGTGGCAGCCTGCGGGTGCAGCAGCGGCATGTACGGCCGGATGTGGTGGCATCGTTTGATTTGCCTGGGGCGCCAGTACGGCGGGTGTGGACGGTGCGGTGCCGCAAAGAGTACAACATTGGCGGAGTCATGCAGGCGGCCGACGACGAGTCGCTGGAGGACGTGGCGATACGTTCATGGTTCTCTCACGCGACAGCTCGTCGGCGGTGTTCCGGGCAGGCGACGAGCTGAGCGAGCTGGAGCGCTCGGGGTTCTGCACCACAGCGGCGACGGTGGACGTCCAGGAGATCCTGGGGCACACGCGCGTGGTGCAGGTGCTGGCGGATAGCGTGCGTGTGGTCAATGCAGGGCCGCGAGACGCAGACGATCAAGCTCGATGTGGGTGTCACAGTGGCCAGTGCACAGATCAGCGATCCGTATGTGCTGCTGAAGACCAGCGACGGGCGTTCCAGCTGTTCGAGGCCAACACCAGCACGCGCAAGCTAGCGCCGGCGGCATTGCCAGCTACCTCAGCGGCATCGAGGAGGTTGTGGCCACCGCGTTCTTTGAGGACACGTTTGGGGTGCTGACGTCGACCAAGGAGTGGATCGAGCGCAATCCGGAGCAGTATGCCGAGCTGCTTGACGAGTCAAGTCGCACCAAGTCGGGCGACGACGCCGAGCTGGACTATCTGTACACGGACCGCACGGCGGAGGGCAAGCGGCGAGCAGGTGGCAAGCGCAGGCAGGACGGCGCCGGAAACGGCAGCGCGGGGCGGGCGCCAGCTACGACGACCTGTATGAAGACGAGGAGAGCGACGACAGCGACGCAGCATCGACAGGCGAGCCAGCAGATGGCGGGGAGATAGCGGGGCAGGCGGCAGGAGGTGGAGCGCTCGGGCGCCGAGAGCCGCATGTACCTGGCGGTTGTGTGGCAAGGCGGCGACCTGAGTTTGCTGCGACTGCCGCAACTCGACGAGGTGTGGCGCACGCCGCGGTTTGACTACATGGCCGAGGTGCTGGCTCCGGTGCGGGCGGCTCGGGCGAGCCGGACGATGCAGCGGGTTTCCAGCAGGCGACGCGGCGGCTGGACCAGCTGGGAGTGGTGCAGTTGGCGGCCGCGACCTGCGCAACACGCACCTGGTGGCTGTGACCACTGCCGGTGAGGTCGCAGTGTACCGCGCATTCGAACACTGTGCACGCGACGCGCTGGACCAAGCGCAGCAGGTGACAGACGACCAGCTGGCGTTGCGATTTGTGCGGGTGCCACACAGCGTGCTGGCATATGAACCCGACTACGAGGCTGAGGTGCGGAAGGCCCAGCGGCGCCAGGCACGTGCGTTCGACGCCTGGAGCAAGCGAGAGAAAGTGCGGCTGGAGCGCCTGGCGCTGGCCGAGCGGCTAGCACGGGAGCGTGCACGGGAGCGCCAGCGCCGCGAGGAGAACGACACAGTAGCCGACTGGGGCGAGTCGGACGACGACAACGATGACGAGCACCTGGTGGTTGAGGCCGAACTGGACATGGATATGGGCGAGGACGAGCCGGACCTGTCGGACGAGTTCGACATCGACTACGACCCCAGCACGCCGCTGGTGTCTGCGCCTAAGCTGGCAGTGCTGGAAAATATTGGCGGATCCGCTGCCGTGTTCGTCGCCGGTGCGCGGCCGATGCTGGTGCTAGTGGGCCGCAAGCAGCACGCGCGTGTCCACCCGGTGCGGCTGCCGGTGCGGCTACCGCAGACGCTGCTGCCACGCTCCGCCGGTACTGCCGCCGATTTCGACGCGGTGGCCGCCGGGCTGCTGGCGCCGCACCAGCCGGTGGTGAGCGTGGCGCGGTTCCACAGCTCGCAGTGTCCGCACGGCTTCATTGCGCTGACGCAAGCTGGCACGCTGGTGGTCTGTGCACTGGCAGTGTCAGCGCAGGCGGCGCGCGGTGGCATCGAGTACGACTCGGCGTGGCCCGTGCGCACCATCCCTGTGGGCACCGCGCACTCCGGCATCAGCACTCTGGGTGGCGTGGCCTTCCACGCTCCGTCTGGCAGCTATGCCGTGGCCGCTGCTGACGTCACGCCGTTCTACATTAAGGAGCCGGACCCCGAGCTGGCTGCACGGCTCGTCGAGATGCAGCTGCAGGCGGCCGCCGGCGACCCTGAGCGCCAGGCAGTGCTGGCGGCATCACTGCTGACCAGCTGGACCCGCAGCAGGCGCTGATCCCCGAACACAAGCGTCCAAGATCGCCCACGGTCGCCGCGCCGCTGGTGGCCCGGTGCAGCGTCGATCTGCTGAGTCCGGTGACGTGGGAGACGGTCGATACACATGCCTTCGAGGACAACGAGCACATCACCTGCATGAAGACGCTGGAGCTCGAGTCACGCCAAACTGCCGGTGGTCGCCGTGCCTTCCTGTGTGTGGCCACTGCCTTTGTGCTGGGCGAGGACGTCAGCTCGCGCGGCAAGGTCTACATCTTCGATATCATCGAGGTCGTTCCGCTGCCTGGCCGCCCACAGACCAGCCGCAAGCTCAAGCTGGTCTGCCAGGACGAGGTACGTGGTGCCATCACTGCGCTGGGCGAGCTGCGAGGCCATTTGGCTGTGGCTGTCGGCTCCAAGATGTATGTGCGGTCGTTTGAGGACAACGAGAATTCTGCTGAGCGTGGCCTTCCTGGACTGCCAGACGTGGGTGCGGTCGCTGGTTGGCATGAAGGGCTTCCTGCTGATTGCTGACATGATCAACAGCCTGTGGTTCGCCGGCTTCCAGGAGGAGGGCCCCACCAAGGTCCAGGTCCTGGGCCGCGACTTCAGCAACAAGCTGCCGGTTGAGGCCGCTGACTTTTTGGTGCGTGGCCACCAGATGCAGCTTCTGGCTGCTGATGCCTACGGCCAACTGCACTTTTTCCTCTACGCCCCGCACGACGTCCACTCGTTCAAGGGCCAGAAGCTACTGCGTCGTGGCGAATTCAACCTGCACTCGCGCGTCTCGGCCATCAAGCGCCTGGTCGGCCGCTCTGCTGATGCCCAGCAGGTGTGTCTGGTGGCCACGGCTGCCGGCTCCGTCATGGCTGTGTCAATGCTGGACGAGCGCACATTCAAGCGCATGCACCGCATGAACACGCAGCTGGTCCACGGCGTTGTGCCGCTGGCGGGCCTCAATCCGCGCGAGTACCGGGCCGTCCCGCTGCATCTGCGCCAGTACCACTCGCCCAGACGCACGGTGCTCGATGCCAATCTGCTGGTGCCCATGTTTGCCCATGGGTCGGTGCTCAGGCAGCGCGAGACCGCCCAGCGTGTCGGAACCACCGCTGACCGCGTCCTCAGAGACATCGTCAGCGTCGAGCAGTGCTTTGCCTTTACGTAGAACATCACTAGCTTATAGCTGGCCCCCGATTTGGGAGCCTGCCCCAATGTGCTGGAAGTTAAGGCTTGGATCAGCGGCCAGTTAGTGGTCATTCCACTGGCAGTGACTCTCCATTCAAAACTTTTTTTATCAACAAACTCTCCCTTTCTTTTGTCTTGCCCGAGATATCCATTTTTTATCTCCAAAATTTCCCCTTCTATTTTGAATTTCATATTCACAAAATGGACGACGAGTACACAAAGCGCGAGCTGCTGGTCGAGCCCTCCTCGCCCAAGCTCGCCGCCCAAGCCCGCCACAATATGTCGCCGGTCTTCCACGAGTCCATTGATCCGACGCTGGAGTTTTTCTACCACCCACGCACCTTAACATGCCTGGTGGTGCTCCTGGCCGGCTTCCTGTATGTGGCCCTGTACATTGATCCCTCGGACGACATCCTGAACACAAAGTTTGGTCTGGCCGCCATCTGCTCAGCCTTTGCGATCATCGGCATGGTTCTGTTCCGGGACGGTCCCTTTATCCGCCCGCACCCGGCCTTCTGGCGTGTGGTTCTGGCAGCGAATGTTCTGTACGAGATGTGCCTGTTTTTGCTGTTCCAGAGCAAGCACACGGGCCGGTCCTTTATGGCCTTTTTTGATTCGGATCTCGGCCAGGAGCTGCCGGAGCGGTCCTACGGCGACCAGTGCGCGCTGACCGTGGAGAATGTGCGCTCGGGCATAGATATATTTGTGCTGGCGCATTCGCTGGGGTGGTTCGGCAAGACCTTGATTATCCGGAACCAGACTATGTGCTGGATTCTGTCGTGACCTTTGAGCTTCTGGAGTACTCGCTGGCGCACCAGCTGCCGAACTTCAACGAGTGCTGGTGGGACCACTGGATCCTCGACGTGTTCACATGCAACTGGCTGGGCATCTACGTGGGGATCAAGTGGTGCGAGTACTTCAAGATGAAGACGTACACTGGCACGGCATCCGTGAGATCCCGTCTTTGACGGGCAAGCTGAGCCGGGCCGGCCTGCAGTTCACGCCACACAGCTGGACCACGTACGAGTGGGCGCCGACCGAGCGGTTCAAGAACTTTGCGGGAATCGTGATGTTTGCGGTGTTGATAATGCTGGCGGAGCTGAATGTGTTCTATCTCAAGTCGCTTCTGTGGGTGCCGCCGGAGCACCCGCTGGTGATTGCGCGCCTGGCGCTACTGTTTCTGTTTGCCCTGCCCGGTGCCCGCGAGTACTACGAGTACTACTCGAACCCGCGGTGCAAGCGCATGGGCGCGCATTGCTGGATGCTGATTGTCACCCTTTTGTCTGAGCTGCTGATTATTGTGAAGTTTGGCCGCGGCGAGTTCACCGAGCCCTTCCCACCTATGTGATCGTGTTTTGGGCATGTGTCGCTGCTGTTTTGGTCGGCTTCTCCGTCTGGCGCTT
>NW_024468371.1:0-29566 GCF_002104995.1 Linderina pennispora
GCTGGAAAATTTGCAATTAGGCTGGCATCCATTCAATGACACCAAAACCCTCGTTTTATTCAAGGACGCGCCAATACAGTCTGCCACTTTCGTTGATATGGTTGATAGATTCCATTTCTCTGCGATAACCACCTTCAGAGATGTTCAAAATCTTTTTATTGTCGCCAGTACCTGGCAAGATAGTGTACATGACGAAGCTGCGGCGTCTGTTGCAAAGGATCTTTTCAGAAAACCGTTCTCTACCTCCACCGCTGAAGTACGTGTTCAGACGAGCATACCGGTCCCACTCCCTGATACAATTCTGTGGACAAAGTTAGAAAAGCTATGTCTCCAATTCCCCGTATATCTCTCCAATCTTACTCATATTCTCCCTCAGCTTTCCTCGTCTACGCTGGCTTTTTTCGTCGGGGCATATACAACACTGGAAATAACCTTGGAAATACAGAATCGGCACCCATTTGGAGCAGCACCCTTACTCAGCTTATCCTATTCTCAAGCATTGTGGATATACCAACGATTCCTTCTCTTGAGGCAATGCGCACTTTGGTATCTGGATTACCTTCCCTCCTCAAGCTGGTTGTTCCAGACGATATGGTATCTACAGTAGAAGATGTACTTTCTGAACGCGGTGTTTCCCAGGAATCGAATGAAAAGGCGCTTCAAGTTGTTGGATATTTTTCCAACAACAGCAGGGTTTTATCTTCGAGATGGCATTCCTTACACCAATAATCAAGGCAACCGAATTTTATAATGCACCTGACTGAAGTGGCTGTGGCAATAAATGCTACATTGTATAAACACAATATTAAGTTTGCTGTTATATGCATCCTCGAATAAGAAAAATGCTGAACTATCAGCCAACGTATACATAGGGTAAAAGCAAGTACACCCCCACCACTAGATATTGGCTGATTGCACGCTATAATCGGTAGAGGAGTTTACTTGCCTCAATCGCTAATTGTATCTTGAGATCCATATCCACACTCGTGTGTGCTTGACTGGCCGCACCATGCCTCACATCCGCTAGAGACAAGGGACAAACACCCGTATGAATGTTAACACTTCTAGCTAGTAGTACAGCAGTACCTTGATTAAACCAGAATCGCTAGAGGATATTAGATTTATGCAACCCGTGTCAATATGTGAGGTCAGGTGTCAGAAGGTTACAAGCGATACAAGTAAAAATTGTAGAGCGGGCTGGAACACCCGAAGATAGATATATTGGGAAAGTGTGAGAGAGTGCAGAAAGGCACTAAGCAAGTAGAAAAATATAGAAGGAAGACGAGAAGGATCCAGTCCAGTATTGGACTGGGTAGCAAAATATAAAGAGAAAATAGAACAATGAAATGAGGAAAATCTAATTCAGATATCAGGTATTGCGGATGGTAAAGTAGGATTAGGGAGATTTTGACAAGGAGAGACATGTCCAAGATAAGTGCGGGTTGTCAACCACTGTTAACAGATACTGCATTTCTTTTCCACTCTTCCTCACAACCTCGTTTTTCACACTAATGGCGAACTGGGCAACACTGAGACCATATATTCTTCGGCGAATTGTTTATATACTCGACAACAGTAATCGCCTTATGAACCCTGACGATGTTGACATCTATACTTCATTCCTCCAGCTTAACCAGATTTGCCAACACTGGAGAAACACTATAAAAGAGAGCCTCTACACTACTGCGATTATCTTGTGCCAAAAACCAACTGCTGAGCAAATGCTTCTATATGGCAGCATCTCTGATTCTGGCCAACTCGCATCCAGAGGCATCTACCTCGCAGCCTCATCACCACAACCAATTCTTTGGAGAACAGACATCTCAAATATCATGCGATTAAAAAACAGCAACTACACTCAGCAACTTCTTATCTCATCTCGAGACTGTATCATCGATTTTCCTTCTCTTGGAGACATCCTCGAAACATTTGGATTCAGCACTGTCGAATGGCTTAGATTGGAAAAAATACTTTTTATTGGAACTCCACAGGTAGCAAAACAGGATTCCGACACCAAACTCCCAATAGCTGACGATACCAGTAAGCGGCTGTCACAAACCTCACAATATTTTATAGAGCATACCCCTCATGTGAAACATTTGTGGCATAGAAAATCCGGATATCTATTGAATAATCCGCCAGCATTCCCACTTGGTGATATGTTGGACTTTTACTTGCCACAGCTGCGAACAATAGCTTTGTCCGATTTCACACTTCCAGAAATGAACCATAAATACTTTTCCTCATATCTCGCTAGGTTGGATCTTCAGATCAACAGTGAGAGTGCTGAGCGTCTCCCTAAAATATATGCACCCTCACTCGAGTATCTGAGCCTATATTATTCTGACACTCTACATTCATGGCACATCTTCAGAGGCTGCCTGCCTGGATCTGTTATCTTCGAAAACCTTACGGTGCTTGAAATCTATCACTATCCCGAGATATCTGAGTCAATAGATGAATCAGACGCATACCTTCCTTCTATATCGTTTCCAAAGCTGAAGGATTTACGATTACAATACTATCCATTCAACGATCCCAGCATCTTCGCTTTATTCAAGGACGCGCCAATACAGACTGCCACTATCGTTGATGCTGTTGATAGATTCCAACTCTCTGTGATAACCACCTTCAGAGATGTTCAGACTCTACTCATTTCCACAAGAAGCTGGAATACTAGTGTGCATGATGAAGCTGCGGCGTCTATTGCAAAGGGTCTTTTCGGCAAACCGTTCTCTACTTCCACCGCTGAAATATTTATTGACACAAGCCTACCAATCCCACTCCCTGATACGATTCTGTGGACAAAGTTAGAAAAAGTGTATCTTCAGTTTCCGGTTTATCTCTCCGATCTCATCGACATTCTCCCTCAGCTTCCTCATCTGCGCTGGCTTCTTGTCGGGGCCATATACAACACTGGAAATGTCATAGGAAATACAGAATCAGCACCCATTTGGAGCAGCACCCTTTCTCAGCTTATCCTATTTTCAAGTGTTATTCATATCCCAACAGCCCCTTCTCTTGATGCAATGTGCACTTTAGTCTCTGGATTACCCTCCCTCCTCAAGCTGGTTGTTCCAGGTGATATGCTGTCCACGGCGAAAGAAGCACTTTCTGAACACGCTATTTCTCGAGGGTTTAGCGAAGGGATGGTTCAGATCGTTGGATACCTTCCAACAAGAACGATATTTTATCTTCGAAATGGTATTCCTTACACTGATAATCAAGGCAGCCGAATTGTATAATACATCTAGGTGAAGTGGCTGTGGCAATAAATACTACATCATAAATAATTCTAGGTAGAAAACTATCTAGTGGCAGATTTAATTGTATTTTGTATTATCAAGAGTCTATAGGTTGACTGAGCCAGCCACGATTCCCTACCCTCCCAAAAGGCAATCAAGTCCAGAGACAATTTACGCACTACCAGTGGACCTGCGTTACTGGCTATAATATCTCTGGTACCGATTGAACTGATGGGCAGCCTTCTATTACCGGTCCGTACGTTAACCTTTCAACCACATTACCAAGTTACTTGAATGTAGACAAATATACTACCAAAATTGAATAATGAAACTAAAAATGAATGGGTATATATCCGCTTATGTGCTGCACATAGCGGTTGAAAAAGGTAACTATGCCATTGTCTATCATCGGCACGGGAACTGCGTCTCCCGCAGCCCTATCGACGATGAGGATGAAAACTACAATCTAACATTTTAGTCAAAAAGGCGAATTCTATTCTAGACATCGTTACAAGGTATACAGATCAAAAAAAGTATGTATTATAGTCTTTTACATGTCGTTAGGAATGCCTCCATGGTGCGCGGGGGCAGAGGTGGTTTACATGGTAGATCATTGCCTCATCGTATCCGAACTTGTCCCCACAGTATGTGCACTTGTAGACCTTTCTAGCACCCCCTTCAGTGTGTACCTGCTGGGTCCTGTTATTCGATCGAGGCCAACGGAAACAGTAGGACATTGGTTGCTATTCGAACTAGAGCTGAGTGTCTGCGGATTGAAACGACAATAGGAAGGATAGCAGTGTAGGCTACGCTGAGTCCATTTATACTGATCTGCAAGATACATCGGCCTGTAATAAGTGCATCTTGTACAGACGTTCTTCTGCATCACAAAGGGTCGCCATGACTGCCAATATTGGTCACACAGCCTCAAATTCAGCCTTATCTGACATGATAAGTTTCAAATCACCACTGCATGTCTGAAATCAGGGGTCTTTTGAGGACATCGGCGGTGGTCGCCTGCATACTGGCTACACTGATACGCATCATGCTTGTCTTGGTCAAAACCTCAGTATAAAGTGTACTTTTGATACATAACAAATACAGCCGCCCTCCAGCCACAGCGTGTGCAGCTGAGATAAAAGGGCTAGCGAACCTAGCCCATCACGGCACAGCTTGGGTCAGGATATCTAAATTCACGTGATTTGTTTTCTGTAACTGTATCACAACCCGCTCTTTGCTGATAACACCAGTGTATCTGTAGCTTATTCTCCGTTGCCTCTGAGCTTCAAACTCGACCAGGGACCCGCCACGTACTGGGCGTATCTCATGCGTTGCTGAGCAGGTGTACCAAGGGTGGCATCGGGTCCAGCCCCAGGCGATCTGGCCAGCTGCACCATTGATCCGATCAAGAGCAGACTTGCAATTATTGCGTTTGCAGGATTCCCGGCCACGATGCACTTTATAGCGATTTGCGCTTACGAACACGCTATTTTGCTGTTTTCCTGCCAGCCCCTAGGCCGACTACTACGCGACCTGCAAAGCTCCTTGTTTGTGGCTGTTCAAACAGCTGCCGAGCCGTTTCTCTTCGCTGCTTTCCCCACTCCCAAACTTTTCAGCCATTTTTATCCCCTCTTGCCTTCTATTGTACCCTGTCAAACCCCCTGGGAGAAAATGGCCATGGTACCGGAGACAGCGCATTGCTGGATTTGCGGGGTGTTTGTGGAGGGTATTGGCGACCTCTACAGCTCCGTGGAGTTGAAGACGTGGAAGGAGAAGATGCCCGAGGGCTGCGACCCCGCCAAGTGTGGACACGGTAAGAGGTTTTTTTTACTCGGGCTGGACCAGCTTCCTATTTTTGCTGGCAATCAGGCCCCGCGTTCTAGAATGGCAGAGAAAAGCATGCAAAAATGCAGCGGCCTTGATTTCCTCTTGATGTTTATGGATTGTAGACGTCAGCATCTTCCGTATCTGCGCCAGCGAAATGTACACCGAGCAGATACGCTTCCTGAATGTGTACAGCGGGGTCAGCCCGCGCAACCACGGCTGCTACACCGACGGCCCGGGCGGCCTGGTGTTCATCGATGACGACCCTGTGTTTGCCGAGCACGAGCTCAGCATCATGTGTGCGAGCGAGATGACCGAGGAGTACAACAAGCCGCTGGCCATGAGCGTGGGCGAGGCGGCAAATGAAGTGACCGACATTCTTGTTGTCGTGGTCCATGATATGTGCCTGGAGATGCTGACGGCAGAGCTCGACCGGCAAAGGATCCCGTGGACATACCGCGGGATTTTTGCGAATGCATGCGACAGCGGCAAGCATGTAATGGATCTGGACGTCGACGTTCCGGGGCTGGAGCGCAGCGAGACCGACAAGGTCAAGGAAATCCTGCTCAACGACGAAGAGTACAATGTGTCGGACCTGTGGATTATCTCGAGCCCCAAGTACGCGCCGGCGCCAGTCTATCTACAGCCCCACGAGAACCCGCGGGAGGTATTCAAGACCGTCGACTCGCAGGAGAAGTCGCAGCTGCTGAGCCTGCCGCCAGAGATGCTGGAGCTGGTTATGAGCTACCTGGACGAGGAGTCGCTGATCAGCATGGGCCTGTCGTGCAAGAAGGTGGCCAATATGCCTGGGTTTTGGCGGTGGATATTCCTTGCTACATTCAAAATCGCCAGCGCCAAGGGCTGGATCGACTGGCACCAGTACTACCGGCGCGCGCTGCGGTTCCGCCTGAACTTTATGAGCCGCGCGCGCATCACCGGCGTTGTGCGGCACAACATCGCCCAGTACGACTCGTGGTCGCGCCAGCTCAGCACCGAAGCGCTGGAGTTTGCCGATGGGTTCCTGGCACACTACGGCAAGACGATCGAAGACTACTGCTGAGCCAACCCCAAAAGTCAAATACACGCCGCCCCTGAAACCGCCGCACGCCCCTCTCTTTGCTCCAGCCGCTTCCCTTTTCCGTCCTAATTTCTTTATTTTAACAATGTCGTTTACAATTCACTGGGAGAAGCTGGACAAGAAGGTTGCGCAGAGCATCCAGCTGCAGCTCAACAGCTTTTTTGCGCGGCTAGAGAAGCGGCCGGTGTTCCTGGGCGACATTACAGTCGAGGGTCTCGATTTCGGCAGCACACCGCCCGACATTGAAATTCTCGACCTGACCGAACCCTACCCAGAATTCTACATGGCCACAGAGGAAGAGGAGGAGGAGGAGGACGCAGAGAGAGAATCAGACGTGGCGATGCAGCGGATACAGGTCATGCCGGCATCGCAGACCGGTAGCAGAATGTTCCAGAGCCAAGGGCTGCGAGGTGCATCGACATCAGTAGCTGCAGCCGACAGCGATTACCAGGATATCGATGACGACCTCGAGTCGGTGTTGAGCGGGCTTCCAGACCGTCCGATATCGCAGGCGTCGATTCAGCAGTTCCTGCAGCCGCCTATGGGCTTGCTTCGAACCGGATCAATGACTCCAGGCACCAGGATCTGGCAAAGCCCGTCGCTGTACTCGGCACAGACAATGCCACGGACCTCCCTCCAGCAACAACAGCAGCAGCGCATGTCACTCGGTACCAGCACATTTTCAAGTGCCATGCCGCACCGGATCGCTGTGGAGCGGACTGACGATGACATGCAGCTGCTAACCAAGCTCGAATACAAAGGCGACATGTCGCTGGTGCTGAACACCGAGTTGCAGCTCAACTACCCGGCATCGCAGTTTGCGAGTCTGCCAGTCACAATGCACATCACAAAGATCGAGTTCTCGGCGCTGGCCGTGGTCGCGTACTTAAAGGGCCGCATCAACTTTTGTTTCCTGGAGCCCGAGCCGCCACGCACCAGTCTGCTGGACAACTTTTGCATTCGCACTGAGATCGGCGACCAGCACCACCATGTACTTAAAAATGTCGAGAAGCTGGAGCTGTTCATTACCGAGCACCTGAGAAAGGCTATTGACGACGACTTTGTCTTTCCGTGCTACCATTCATTCGAGCTGGAGTGATGACGTAGAGAATGTATTTACCTAGAGGACTTTTAATACCACCGACACCCTCTTCCGCCGATGCATAGAGTACAGGTGCACTGGCGGTCGGGCTTCGCGATGCTAGTGTCTGGGAACTGCATCCTGCCTGGGATAGCTAGGGATTTGGTGGAGGCTCTAGGGAATGGTGTACGTTGTAGAACAGATACCAGCGACAATAGGTCCATTGCCACCTGAAGCTCGCTTAGCCGTGTCGGCAAGCTGGCTCGCACATGCAACTAGAGGCACGAACCGTCCACATTTCCGTTGCTAGATGAATTGGCCCAGCTGTGCTTGTGCTTTGTGAAAGCCGGAAAGGAGACGCGCTGCCAATTAATGTGTGGCATCCTATGCCTTGCGACCATCATCGACAACCACAGGCATAAGCGCATGCCTAGTGCCCACAGAGGATCTAATCGCATATCGTAATCTACCGATCGACCCTGGCCGGGTTTCAATTGGAGCCTTTTTGCTGTGGACCGCCCGCTATTTACCCAATAGCCCGCCATTGAAGTGGGAGACCTCGCTGTTACCCATTGTGAAATTAAAAATTCACACAATTACACCGCCAATACGGCACAATAAGACCACACGGGTGCAGCCGATGTGTAGGCCCAGAGTATACTTCAAAAATGTATCCCCCCCATCTTCGAGAAGGCTACACAGCGCCTTGTCCGCCAGGAGAGGGCTCAGCCCAACTATAAAAGACCTGGCCACAGGACTCAGAGGGAGGGTCGAGACACAATCGACAAGCCCCTCTTCTCCATACCAGAATCCACTACCTCCCCTTTGCCAGCACAGCAAGATCAATACCATGAACGCCTACGTCGCCATCGCAACCGTTGCCGTCCTCTTCGCTGCCACCATCTCTGCAGCTCAGGCCCAGGTCGTCGGTGGTGGTCCCTGGTAAATGCCACGGCCACAACCCTGTTATTAGCTCTGTATATTAGCGAATACGACCGTATCTACCCAATATAATTCTATACCTTAAAGCCTAAGGCTTCTGTGTCAGTAGTTTGTCAATTGGAACTATGTTCCCAAGCAGTACCAACTGTTGCTAGGTAATGGCATTGTGTTTTACATAAACATTTGCTGCCAGCAGTCTACAGGATGATGTGTGTCGTTTAAGCCATCTTCAGGACTATCACAGCAGAAATGAATTTTCGGTCAAGCAGAGCTGTTCAGCGCATGTCGACACATGTATTGGAAATGCAAGCGTGTAGGATTGGTTGGCGTTCCCTACAAGTGTGGGCTCTACGCACACCATTCTACACACATCTCTTTCATATTTGGCCCACCAAGATAGGGCTAGCCTTCAGTATGCGGGGGAAGAGCGCAGCTGGTGTTTTTGAAGGACAGCGATTGGCGCTGAAAATCATGGTGGCCCCGGTTATTACAGCCCAATTGCCCAGCGGATACTGTTCATACAATAAAACTCGGGTGCTATTGTAGAAATACAATTACAATTCAGATAGGAAACGGCACTATGTGCGCAATTGTACAGCTCAGCTTGAATCGTGCGTGCTATTACATCGTTAGAGACTCCCTCCGTAGCCTCAGACGCCTGTGGAGACTGGGTCAGCATGATCTTGTTCCAGCTATAAAAGCAGAATAGACTTGTTGTTTGTTGGAGTAGAACATCATCAAACAGCAACAGCAACAGCAACAGGTTCTAGCCCCTCTACAAGCACTTCCTCATGGCTTCCACTGCTATCGCTACTGCCGCTGTCCTCTTCGCTGCCCCCATCTCTGGTGCCCGGGCTCAGGTTGTCGGCGGTGGTAGCTGGTAAACATTACTGCGATTACCTCATCAGGACAAGAGCGCTTCATGTATACTAGACCGTTGACAAAATATATATCTTAATATATCATTATCTCACTCGACCAGCCATGCTATTCATGTGTGTGGAATTGTGTATAGGTACACATGTTTCTTTCGCAGCTGGTTGCAGTGTGGTGCAAAAGCTACTTTCAAAGGATAATGCCAATTAATGACCATTCGTGCGCATGTTGCTTAGGATGTAAAGCGAGTTATCAGTATTTACTAGGCGGCACTCGTGTTGGACATGATGCTAACTTTTAATCTTGCTTGAGGGACTAATTCAGCAGCCCAAGCCAAGCACCCTGGAATACTTGTTTGCAAAAGCATTTCTGTTTACTCCCAGTGCCAGTTGGTGCAAATGCAGCTCCTTTGTGGTGCCCGGTATTGCCCACCTGACCATCCCCAAGTATCTCATTGAAATCATGACAGATGAATAGTAAGCGGCTGTGATGATAGAAATTCTAGGGATCAGCGCAGAAAACCAGCACGCTCCAGTTCCGACTCTTGATCACAATTGCTAATTTGGCAATACAAGGTCGCCTATTGTAAAAAAGACAGTACCCACATCAGCGCAATAGCGACTATTTAGACAGCGCTTGCTTCAATAAACACCGATTGTGGTCAGTGGTCCCATTGGGGCTTTTACAACAAGCGGTCGCTGTTGCAGACACTAGGTGCTGTAGGCCGTGGTAGCGCCCCTTTCTCATATAAAAGGCCACATCGCTGGCACTCCAAGAAACTGGCAAAACCACATAACTATTCCACTGCACTTTGAAGAAACTCACTCTCTAGAAACAACCTCAGGGTCTCTCTGTCACTGATGCTCCAAGAAACCAAAATGAACACCTCCATCGCTCTCCCTACTGTCGTCGTTCTTGTCGCTGCCGCCATTTCTGCTGCGCAGGCGCAGGTTGTCGGCGGTGGCCCATTCTAAATACTTTACAAACGATTTTATATGGTGCACCGCACACAGCTGTACATTAAAACTATATTTGAAGTCCAAAGTACATAGCATGGTGATGGCACATTTGTGCGACATATGCATGTCAATGATGGCAAAGCAAGCCAGATTAAACCGACTTGTAGCGTCTCAGTGACAGGTAGTGGGAGGATGAATAGCAATCCTTGACCAGATGCAGTGCAAGAAGGGCTGTTGCAGAATGAGGTCAGCAGTGGTGCCAATTCTGATTATATGATTGAAAACGGTGTTGAAGGTATGACCAAATGCACGAGTACAGCTGTTTCTCACTCGAGAGGGCAAATTCTATGCGGGAGTTGACACCATCTATAAAAAAGGGTGTGAGTGCTGGGTGTATATGAAGGACAAGGTTCCCTTCAGGAAAGATTCCTTCAAACCCCTCAAACTCCTGTTCACACAATCACAATGTTTACCATGAGCGCTTCTATCGCTGCGACATAGATTGCTGTCCTCTTTGCTGCCACTATCTCCACTGCTCAGGCCTAGATTGTTGGCGGTGCCTGGTGAGCACGATCGCTGTCCTTTTTTGCATTCTACTCTTATACATACCATCCTACTATGAGCTGGCATTATAAGACAGGTACTCTAAGCCTGTCAAGCTAAACGTAGCCCTGTTATGGACGGTGTCGCCATGTAACCATGACGAAGAAATGGACAGGTGCAGTCTAGGTTCCACATAGTGGTCAACACTGAATCTGAAACTAGCTGGAAGCAGGTTCCATGTGTCATCCAGTGCATGCGTCGTACACGCACACCTGTTGTTTCTATTTCGCAAAATAGAGTTGGTGGTGTGGTCTCCAGCATTGTCAACTTGCCACTTGTGCAGTGACACCACCCATGCTGTTTTTTTTTTTGCAAGACAGGGCGTATGCGTTGCGAGCGGAAAACAGAGATCTACTCGAGAAAACCAATCATGCTCCAGCCTCAAAATCGCACAATTGCCCAATCCCATCCCTTTTTAAATTGCAAGCGCAGCCGAATGGTTGTTGCGAGAGACGTAATTGCAGCACGGAGAGAGAGCAATTGGCAACGGTACAAAATAGCCTGATTTTCAATAGCCGGCAACAAGGGCATTCTGAATGCCATTGAGATGTGGGCGGTTGAAATTTTAATAAAAAGCAGGCCAGCACTCTGACACGCATGCTGTGCACGCGGAAAGCGTCTGTTGCGTGGGCATAAAAGGACAGATTTGTGGCAGACACAAAAGTCCAAAACCAGCTATAGATACGGCGGTCTCCAGCAGCAACAGACTAAGCCTTTTGCCGTTCGCAGGCATCCCTGGTCGTTTACAGGAAGGAATGCCTCTGCCGTCATCACAATTGCCGCTGTCTCCCTCGTCTCGACCACCACTGCTGCTCAGGCGCAGGCTGCTGCTGGTAGGATGTGGTGAACCAGCTGCGCTGTTATACGCTTCGGCGCCTTGCTGTACAATATACGACATGATGATACAAAAACCTGTATTTCGGGGAATTATTTTTATTGTAGTGATGTGTTCTATGATACTTTTGAGGGGGTGGGTAGCATGCAGGTGAAAAAAGGGGGTTCAGCATGACCGGCCGCTGGTGCACAGGGCACATGAGCATTCTCTGTCGCAGGAATCAGCGCTTGAGTGCATTTTTGGGTGGTGGCAGGCACGTAGCTCGGGGGAATATAGAACAGAGGGCGGGAGGGAGGGAGCGAGAAAGAAAGTTGCTTGCACCGATAGCTATTTAGACGAGCGAGCATGCTGGGAGCCATGCTTAAGTACCTGGCGAGCCAGGGCACACCTCACCCGTGCCACATTGCGTGCCTCCCCAAACCCATGCACCCCTCCGGCGCCTCTTCGCTCAGCACTGGGTCTAGGAGTAACATTTTAATAAGGCCATAACGGGAAGTGCGAACGCTAAGGAGCGTTTGAAATTGGGGGTTGAAGAGTGTCAAGAAAGGGAATACCGTTTCGTGCGGATTGTCTTGCATTTATAATGCATGCGCCAGAAAGAGACAGAAGAAAGGGAGGCTTAGTACAGGCGATTCACAGCCCATTCACAGTCAACTAAAGGGTCAATCGGGTAAACGGATGGTGGTTGTCTTGTCAGTCTAAATCTTTGAACTCGGCATCCTGAACACGCCTCTTTGCGTGTTTTTCAGACCGGCCAGCTGTCTGTGAATCGTTGAGGACATCCAGTTCCAGCTCGACAATCTGGTCGTTCTCGGTTTTGGCCAAAAGCCACACTTTTGCCTCTTTCACGTCATCCTCGACCTGGCCAGTGACACGGAGAAAGACGTGTGTCGCCTGGTTGTCGGCAAACACTGGGAAAATCGCTTCAATATCGGTCCTTTGTTTGCCAGACGAGGAGCTGACGGACGATGACGACGAGAACTCGAGTGGCTCGCCCAGAGAGACAGCTGATCCGGCGCCAATCAGATCCCGTACCTGGGGATCAACCTCGTAGGCTGCCAGAACCGCGTCTTCGGCCAGGCCTCGCAGCAGGGTGGCTGAGGGGCGTGTGCTGCTGAAGATGGAGAAGGGCGCCAGCCGCTCGATCGTCTGCTTGATGTACGACACGACGTCGCCCAGTGGGCCCTTGCCGCTGCTGCCGTGCATGCCGCTCTCGTGCAGCACGCGGTTTATCTCCCGCGCAATCATCAGCATCCGGAAGCCGCGGTAGAATGCAAAGCCGATGCCGCCCAGAATAACGAGGCGGATCATCGGCCATGCCACCACGACAAGCGCAATTCCCCCGGCTGTATACAGCGCCGGCTTGAGCCACGGCACGGGGCTGTTGTTGGGCTTATAGTGCGGTCGCCGGTCAAACGGGTCGCGCTGGTCGCTATAGTACGTGCGCTTCTGGCCCGGATCGGCGGGTGCCCAGGGCTTGCTAGCAAGCACTACTGGTCTTGGTACTGGTGCGAGTGCCGACCGGCAATGCAGACTGGCAAACCTGCGCACGAATACTGAGCGCGGCATACGCGCAATTGCGGGCGACAGCCCAATTCGAGGCAGGGGTCGACAGCACGTTGCAGTAAGCATCGGTAATAAAAAAAAGTGTGGAAAACTTGGTAGCAGCGGAGACGATGAGCGGCCAGCTGGCCCAAGCAGCTTCAGGCCAGCACGGCGCAGTTTTCTCCGCGATAATCCCGAATCTGATTACTAGGGCCTGGGCGGCGATGAGGTCATTCGCCGCCTTCGCATGGCAGTGGTATAAACACACTTGGCATGTGCAGGTGCCAGTGGGCCATTTGCAGCAAGCCGTGTGTTTTTTCTTCACTCATCCACAGTTTTGCTTGCTTTATACTTTACAAGACACCCCTCTCACCCCTCTCACCCCCTGAACCATGAGCACCGAAGGATACTCCCAGGCCACCGCCGACCAGCTTGCTCGGAAGCTTGAGCACCGTCCCACGCGCGAGGAGCTCGAGGCCGCCAACGTCCTCAAGAAGAGCACGGTTGCCCCGGCACTGCAGGCCAAGCAGGTCGAGCTGGACCGCAACCGGCTCGAGGACAAGCTGGCCAGGAAGCTGGAGAACCGGCCCACGCGCGAAGACCTCGAGAACAAGCACGTCCTGCTGGACCACAAGGTCGCGCCCGGACTGCAGGTCAAGCAGGAGGAACTGAAGCGAGCCAGGATTGCCGACGACCTGAGCAAGAAGATCCAGGCGCGCCAGTCGCCGGAGCAGCTGCGCGAGCAGCATATTCTGGAATAAAGCATCTCCAGACCTTCCATAGTTGTATTGTTTTCTCCTGTTGAACTTTTAGTTTGGGAATATTGTAAACCCACCCGCTGGCGCTATTCTGGCCATCTACTTTCAAAATACCGACATGGATACGAGTGCTGCGGACCAGATAGCGCAGTGCGTGATTGACCAGTACAACCGGCTGCCGAAGAAAGGCAAGCCGGCGACAAAGGCGCCGGGCAAGGATGAATGGACGGTTCTGGCCGGCATTGTGTTCGAGACCCGCAATGCCAGCAAATACGAGTGCGTTGCGCTGGGCACGGGGCTAAAGTGTCTGCACATGCAGCAGCTGAGCAAATTTGGTGACAGCGTTCACGACAGCCACGCCGAAGTCATCGCCCGCCGCGCCCTCGTTGTATATCTAGCCGAGCAGCTGCTGCTGTGCAAGCAGGACAAAGACTCGATATTTGAGTCGCAGGACGGCCGGTTTAAAGTCAAGGAGAGCCTGGGACTGAAGGTCCATTTGTACACGTCGCAGAGCCCATGCGGCGACGCGACTGTCGAGCACCTGCAGACAGCCCAGGACAAGGCGGAGGATAGCGAGCCGTCGGCCAAACGCCGCAAGGTGGGCGATGGCAGTGTGATTCGGGGCCATCAGAAATTCACAGACACTGGGTCACTGCGCCTGAAGCCTGGGCGCGCAGACTCCATCCCGACCACATCCATGTCATGCAGCGACAAAATCGCCCGCTGGAATGTGCTTGGGCTACAGGGCGCCTTGCTGGCGACCCTGATCCCGCCCATGTATCTGGCCAGCGTCGTTGTCGGCGAGCTGTTTACGGAATCGTCGGTTGACCGTGCCCTGAACAGACGTGTTGCAGGTGTCATTGGGCTGCCAGAGGCGTATCGGGCAAACACATGCCAGGTCCTGCACACGACAGTCGACTTTGCCCGTGGCCAGGCAGTAATGAAGAGCCTGGCTGCGGAGGCCATTACTGCAGACGCATCGGTGTGCTGGTACAGAGGCGCTAAGGCTTCGGCGGCCCTGGTCAATGGGCGTCGCCAGGGCGCCAAGGCCAAGAAAGGCGTCTGCCAGCCAGCCAACCTGTGGCCAGACATTTGCAAGGCCGCCATTTTCAGAAAGCTCAGCCCGCTGGTCTTGGGCGACAAAGAGGCGGTGTCTTACAGGCAGGCCAAGGACAGGGCCGTCGACTACACCGCAGCCAAGGGTTGCTTACTTTCAAAGCCGCCGTTCACCGCGTGGGTAAAGTGTCCTGACGGTCACGAGGGGTTCGACGTGACAGGCACGCTACTAGTGTGACTTATAATACAGCATTCTATTGGTATCCAGAACTGTACGGCTACTGCTGCTCAGGCCGAGCATCTGTGCTATCCCCTGCCGACTCCTCCTTTGGCTTCTTTCCGTAGCCAAGCGCCGCGCGCATCCGGGCACCAAGCGACATGCGCTTCTTTGCTGGTCCGTCCGCATCTGCCTCCGCCGCGTCGTCCGACCCAACCATCGACTTTATCCTCGCAAACCTGATTTTCGGCTTGCCCGTCACCTCGTCTCGCTCGAAAAGCTTGTCGTCCATCCGCCGCAGCTCCTCCTCCTCGTCCTTATCGCTAATCCCCATGCGCTCCTTCATTGATGCTCCGAGCATCTGCTTCATGCCGTTGCGCATGCGCTCCGAAAACAAAGTCGTGGACTGCACTTCTGTCGATTTAAGGTAGTAGTTGCCCAGCGCTGTGCCAAAGCCAACCACGGAGAATGCGTACAGCGTGCCTAGCCCAAATGCCTTCATGGCGACGTTGGCTGTCATGTCGTCGCCAGCGATCCTGGCCGTCTTGGCTGCCCGCCGGTGTGCGATCGCAACTGCTGTCAGAAGCGCACCAGTAGCGCCCACACCGAGCGTTGCCATGAACAGCTTTTGTTCTCTCTGCTGTCTAGCCCTCTCTGCGCTGGCCATTCTAACTTTTTATAGGTGTAGTTTGAATTGAAGAAGGTGTGTAGAAGAAAGGTAGCCGAGATAGAAGCTGCCAAGAGTCCTTGCTAGTTTTTTTTTTTTTTTTTTCGGATAAAAAAACACTCTTGCTGCTGAGCCATGTAGCTAATCAGTCCGCGAGCCGGTTGCAGCAGATCAGCGGCTCGCAGGTTCCAGGAACTGAGCCGGCAGAGCCCGCATAGCGGAGAAGCAGCTTTCCATTGGCACCATCTCGCTACATGAAGACATTGCAGACATTGCAGACGCTCTGCTGTCAGATGTGAGCAGTGCTCTCTTGAGTAGACCACCCATGACAGAGTACGAGTGGGGATGTATTTGTCACATGAGCTAAGCGGTGGTGCATTGTCAATACGCATTATGAAAGTCATTCAGGAACACTCCTGGTCGCAGGAATCATCGCCGGTCTCCGTGCCCATGAGCTCCTCATTGGGAATAGACATTTCGATCAGTGCTTTGCGAGCAAGTGTTGGCGCGTTAACAGGGTTTGTTCCCAGAATACTAGCCTGCAGAAAGTCCAGCACCATGCGCTCTTCGCGGAACAGCTTGCACTTGGCCTTCAACTCCACACCAGTGGCATCCAGCATAGCCAGTATATGGCTGTATTTCTGCTTGTAGCGGCTGATGACCTCTTCGTCGCATGTGCTGTACACTATTTTCTTGCGTAGCCTCTTCGACATGCTCTTGAACCCTCGCATATCCTCGCTCAGCGCAGCTATACTGGTGTGATACTCGACGATGAGTGCTGTGGACGCCATGGTATCGTGGATGATCTTGCGCTTGTTTATGTCCTCTTCTATATCCAGAAGACTTGCGTAGTCCAACGACATGTTCTTGTAAATCCTGGCAATGGAGGTCATTTTTGTCTTTGGGATGTTTTGAGAGATACGGCAGGAAGGGAGAAGGAATCGGATGCTCACATAGCACGCAAAGCTACCAAGATGGCGTTTATATGCGGTCTTGGATCGTTTTTATCATTGCCTCTTGCCCATTAGCATCTACGCAGTGATGCATCTTGTATCACTGTACATGCAGAGCATCAACTCCAATTGACTGGCACGAGCACCTGAACAATATTATTGAGCTACAACATCAATCTAGCATATATTCTACTTGCTCCCTCAGCAGCAGCACTATTGGTAGCACCACCTCGTCTCCTCACGTCTTGGCAAACATCTGCGTCCAATATAGACTGTGTTCGCCGAAGCCAACAATGTTATAGTCACCTAGCATGTTGCTGAGGTGCATCGGGCTGTGAATCCAAGCGGTCATGACCTCACCAACACTTTGCTGGTCGTGTGCGACATTTTCAGCAACCCCACGCCATTCAATGCCGGCTACACTGGCCCTGGCACCGAGAGTGCCGGCTGGGTCATCGTGCGTCATCATTCCCGAGGAAAACTGGTAATCCGAGTGTCTCTGGGCAGCCGCATTGAGACGGTAGTCCATGATCACCGGAGACTTGCCACGCTTTGCTCGCTCCTGGTTTAGAATGGCGAGCATCTGGCCGCGCCAATTAGAGGCAAGGCGGCTAGAACCTTCTGGTGCCGGTGCTTTTGCTGCATAGGTGCTGGCTTTCTCGCCAAACACCTGGTCAAGCAAAGATACAAGCAGGGCTAGAATAAACAAATGCCTGATATATGTCATTGTCTGTTGACTGTTTCTCCAAGTTGGTAGCACTGTAGGAAAACTGAAATGCATAATGCTAGTTTTAAAAATGGATGAGGGGCAAGAGACTAGCATATATATATTGACATCCAACTACTTTTAGGCATGAATCCTGCTGAAAGCTAGAAATGCTGTTCTGGCTATTGTGAGGCTGAAGCAGCCAATAACTGTGAATGAACATCTGTATATTTGCATTTCTCTTAATCAGCACTGGTAAATGGGAAACAGCATTGGCGTTCAGTATCCGAGGTGAGGAGATGTCAAGTGCACTTGCCGTAGAACCGTGATTGCTGAATACACAAGAAATCTGAATACACTCGAAGGCTTTCTATGGCTGATTTGTATATTGAGAGGAAAATATATTGCCAAAAGGATAGATAGCTGTTGAATAGAGGTATAGGTAGTGCTGGGTGAGAGCAGAATAGTGCTGATACGCAGCCTGGTCGGCAAAGTTGCAGAAATCCAAGGTGAAAACCAATCTAGCACCAAATGCGGTTGCCAGGTCGCCAAATGAGGCTGGAGAACTAGGAAATCAGCGCAAACATCTGCGTCCAATACAGCCCCTGCTCTCCAAACCCTGCAATATTAAAGTTGCCGAGGATATTTGCCAGATGATGCGGACTGTTAACCCACGAGTCCATTGCCTCCGCAGGGGTTTTTCTGGTTCCAGGCAACATTCTCTCCGGCATTAGTCCACGTGAGACCCGTTGCGGTGATTCTGTCGCCAAGAGATCCGGCCGGGTCTTGGTGCGTCATGGTCTGTACCGAGTACTGGTAGTTTGAGTGATTCTGTGCAGCGGCGTTGAGCAGATCGTTGGCGATCAGAGCTGGCAGACTGTACATTGCACGCTGGCTATTCACCATACGCAGCATATCGCTACGCCAGTCTCCAGCAAAGAACATGTCTCTGGACGAACCAACATGCTTGATAGAATGTGGCTTCACATCCCTGGAGCCACGATCCTCTGGGAGTCCAGCGTAGAGCCAGTAATGGAAGGGGCAAATGAAGCAAGAAGAAGTTGGTTGATTAAACGGACCATCTGTATGTAGTGGCGATTATGTCAGCTAAGAGTGCAGCAGCGATTCCTACATGTTACAAAATGAATTCGTTGGGAGGTCTAGTGCATAGGTTGGGATGAGAGGAGCTGGGGTATCCCGGACTATTGATAGGCATACGCCTTACCTTGATGGGGGTATGGGTGAAATTGATTCCTTGTCTTTCTCGGTATATCTCGCTCAGTTCCACGGCTCCTGGGCTGTTGGCGCCCATATATATACCACCTGGTCATGATTAGACACCTGAATATGCAGAGCCGTTGCGATCTATAGTAGGGGCCAAATCACAGTTCATGTGGGGCAGTCTCGACCACGACCAATATATTTAGATCCCACTTCCCACCGCATTACTGCTGTGTTCACATTACGCAGTCTGGCCAAGCTGTGTGATCGCTGCGACCCCTTGGTTAATGCACTACACGGGGTGTCTGGAATTACATCTGGCTCTGCCGTGCTTTGGACAGGCGGGACATTCCAACCACATATAACTTTATGCAGTTGGCTCCCTCCTCCACCCTGTGTTTCGCATGGCTCCAACGACTCTCTTTGTCAAATAGCTACGCAATCTTACTCTTCCAGTAAAAAAGAATGGCACCGGTTGTTCGCGGCGGGTACTGGGGCGACATTACATCGTCGGTTGATTGGTGCGAGGAGAACTACGAGTGGACACCATACATTGCCGAGTTCTTCAATGCATGGTCGTCGCTGGCCATGGTGTTTCTGGGCGAATCCTGTGCACACATGAACCCCACTGGGCACAAAGGGTTTACAGTTCTGTCCCGCACAATAACTGTGGTGGGCATCGGCAGCTGGCTGTTTCATGCGACGCTGAAATACCAGATGCAGATGCTGGACGAGCTGCCGATGCTGTGGTCGGTGGCCACCGCGCTATACATGACACTGGTGACGCAGACAAATATCAGCACACAGCGGCTGCAGCAGGTGCTCGGGCTGTGGACACTTGTGGTCACAGCGGTGACTGCCGGGTGCAGCGGGCGAGTGCAGTTTCTGCTGTTCCAGTTCAGCTTCAACATCTGCACTGTGGTGGTGGGATACATGCTTTGGCAGGCAAAGTGCGGGCTGGATGCGGCGCGAATGGGGCACATTGGGCGGCTATTCGTGGATGGCAGCAAGGTGTATCTGTGCGCCGCCGCTGTATGGCTTATTGACACGAACCTTTGCCCGTATATAAACGGGCACGATTTGCGCTCGGTCCTGCCCGTCAATCTGCAGCTGCACGCCTGGTGGCACGTCCTTGTGTCGTTTGGCCTGACATACCTCGTGGTGCTGATGATGGCACACCACTGCGTGGTCAACAGCATTCCGTTCAAGTTCAAGCGCGTGCTCTATATCTTTCCCTACATTTGCGCAGCACAGGAAAAGTAGAGCCTGCAGGAGCGCCCGCAGCTCGGGCAAGAGTTGTGGCAAGATTGCCGCTGGCTTCTAGAAGGGCGTTCGGCCCAGTTTCGTGCGCCTGTCAGCCGCTATTGCATGCTATCTTTTTTGTTGTTGTTCCTGCACCAATCAAGGGGGATAGCCGCCCCCTGACTTGAGCGGGCAAGAAAAATAATCAATTTCTCTAATCGCGCCTGTCTTTCAGGGAGAAATGAGTGGGGGCGTGGCAACGCTGGGTGGAAGGGAAATTTTGCAGAGATACGATCGTATCGGGGCTGTATAAAGGCCGGTGGAGGGAGCGGGCTGTCGGCGACGGTATCTGCAGAGATAACACCAGCCGCTTTGAGCACCATCGGCCTTCAGCTTTCCTACCTGTACACCAGCCTTTTTTACAACCACTACCCGCTTGCTATTCCACAATGCTTACCGAGACCGAGGCTCACCGTAATCCCCTCAGCGAGCTCCAGGTGATGCAGCTTCTGCATCCAGATGCCAAGGAGTCGCTGCAGGAGGCGGCACAGAAGGACCCCGGATTGCCACGCACCAGCCCGACGTGGTCGACGTGGCTGCGCAGCCTGCCCGAGCACTTTTCAACGAAGCACGGCCCACGGCCGCTGCCCGACGCAGCCGACATTGTCATCGTCGGGTCGGGATTCTCGGGCGCGTCAACCGCGTACCATCTGCTGTGCGAGCTCCAGTACCCAGGCAAGGTGGTGATGATCGAGGCCCGCGATGCCTGCTCTGGAGCCACTGGTCGCAACGGCGGCCACATGACGGCTCCCAACTACCGCGACTTTCTGATGGACGTCGAGCGCTATGCGCACCGCATGGCAGCCGAGGACGGGCGTGTGGAACCGACAGAGGCAGACCGCGAGATTGCCGTGCGCATGACGGTCGAGACGCGGCGCTTCGACGATGAGGGCGTCAAGGCCAATATTGCCTTTGCCAAGGAGCACAATATCGACTGCGGCTACAGACAGGGCGAGAATGTGCAGGTCTACGATACACCCGAGGTATATGCGATTGGACAGAGGCACTTCCAGGCTGCACAGAAGGCCGGCCTGACTGGCGCCCGCTGGCTGAGCAAGGAGGAAATGAAGAGGGTTCTTGGAACCACCGAGTATGCGGCTGCCGATGCTGTGCCGGGAGCGCACATGTTCCCAGCCAAATTTGTGTGGTACCTGCTCGATCAGGCCATTGCGAGCGGGCTCGAGCTGCACACGCACACGCCGGTCATCGACGTCAACAACGGCGTTGTCACTACCAAGGACGGCAGCGTGGTCACAGCAAAGCACGTTGTGTTTGCAACCAACGCGTGGACATCGCATCTGGTGCCAGAGCTGCGCGGCCACATCATCCCGCTCCGCGACCAGGTCATCACTGTCCCACGCACCGACTCGGTCACCGAGCCGGTTCTGCCCTCCGGCGGCCTGTGGATGAGCAATGGGTCCGAGTACGCCATCGAGCTCTCGAACGGCGGCCGGCTGATCATGGGCGGATTCTACGAGGAGAGCGGTCGCCACCAGGCCGGCAATGCCAACGACGCCGAGCTCATTCCTGGAGTCAGCACCGATCTGCGCGAGGCGCTGGTTTCCGTCCCTCCGCTGCAAAAGTTCCCGTATGACAAGCCAGCCAGCCCGAGATCCACGAGTGGACCGGCATCATCGCGGTGTCTAATGACAGCGCCCCGTATGTGGGCAAGCTAGAGCGGCTGAGCTCTGACAAGTACTCCGCATGGATTGTGGCCGGCCACAACGGCGAGGGCATGCCGCGCTGCTTCCTGTTCGGCAAGTACATTGCGCAGAAGCTTGCCCAGTCGTTTGGCATGCATGTGGCCGACCCAATCGCTATCCCGCGTGCCATGAAGCCGAATCCGCACCGCGTCAGTAATCTAGATTACTTTGCCTGGAATCTCGAGTAAGCACCGAGGGCATCTAGCGAGAGTGTCAGCTTACTTTATTCCAGGCGAAGTTCCATCTCGTCTTTTCTGTGTTTCCTCCCAGAATACTCCCTGTATGGTCCTGTTCTTTTAGTTGCAACAAGAGCTTGTTTTAAGGGTATCCCCCTTGCTGCGGAGATGTGTGATCTGTGGTCTGGGTGGCGCGAGCGGCTGAGAGTCTGGACCAGCAAGCGAGCTTTTTCCGATGATGTCATGGCACGCCGCTCCTCACTGGCTCTTTCTATTTTCAGACTTGGCCTCACAGGATGAGCAAGGGCTTTTGGTGCTGGCAGCCGCTGTTGTGCTTATGCAGCCTCGCTCTTTTCCCACTCCCCCTTTCTTAGAACACGCCTATTTTTAATACCTCCTCCCCCTTCCGCAATTCAAAACAAGAAATGTTCAAGCCGTCAAATGGCAGCCACCAGCCGGTGCCCACGACAGAAGAGGAGGCCGACCGGATACAGCCAGACATCCACCAGGACTCGTACGAGTACCACGGACGGCTAAGCTCCAACAGCGACACCGTGTTTGGCGGCGAGCACCACGACCGACACACACACGAGTACAGGCGCGGCCGGACCTCAGCGCTCTCGTCATTTGACAACCCGCGGCACTCGATGACGGAACTCAGCGAGATTGGCGGGGAAGCACGTGGGCGGCCAGCAATGGCGGCAGAAGAAGCGGGTGCTGATTTCGGCTATGAGGGCGGGGCATCGATGGTGTCCAGTTTCTTCAATCTGACAAACGCCATTGTCGGCGCCGGAGTCATCGGGCTGCCGTACGCCATGCGGCAGGCCGGGCTGCTGGTCGGCGTACTGCTGGTCGTCGCATTGGCAGGCATCGTGGACTGGACGCTGCGGGTGCTGGCGTACTGCGCGAAGCTGTCGGGCCGCAACTCGTACCAGGGGATGGTCGAGTACTGCTTTGGCAAGCCCGGGCTGGTCGCCAACTCGTTCTTCCAGGGCGCCATGGCGGGCGGGGGCATGGCATCGTTTATTGTTATTGTCGGCGACACATTGCCGCATGTGCTCTCGGCGCTGATGCCCTCGGTTAGCAAAACCGGGTTCGGCGCTGTGGTGTTTTCACGCCGGTTCGTGATCGCCTTCTTTGTCATCTGCATGGCCTACCCGCTGTCGCTGTACCGGGACATTGGCAAGCTGGGCAAGACCAGTGCCTTCGCCGTCGTCGCCATGTGCACCATCATCGTGTCGGTGATCATCGAGGGCCCGCAGATCGACCCGGATCTCCGGGCATCGCCTGGGACGCCGATCGCGCTGGCCAACCCTGGGTTCTTCCAGGCCGTGGGCGTAATCACCTTTGCATTTGTGTGCCACCACAACAGCTTCATGATCTACGGGTCGCTGAAGAAGCCGACGCTGAACCGGTACTTTGATGTCATCCACATGTCGACGGTAATTGCAGGCATCGCGAGCCTGGTGATGGCTGTTTCCGGGTATATGTTCTTCAAGGACAAGACCCACGGCAACATCCTCAACAACTTCCCGCAGGACAACTTTCTGATCAGCATTGCGCGCTTCCTCTTTGCGCTAAACATGATCACGACGTTTCCGATGGAGACGCTGGTGGCGCGCGAGGTCATCGACTCGCTGTTCTTCCGCGACCGCGAGTTCTCGATGCGCCGGCATGTTGTTATCACCACGGCGCTGTGTTTGGCTGGCCTGATTATCGGCGAAACAGTGTGCAATCTGGGGGTGCTGCTGGAGCTCACTGGCGGCATGTCGGCGTCGTTCCTGGCTTTCATCCTGCCCTCTGGCTGCTACCTGCGCCTGTCCTCGGCGCCCAAGCTCTCGCTCAAGATGATCCCCCACTGGCTGTGCGTTGCGTTCGGCTTCACAGTCATGATCCTGAGCACCGTGCTCAGCATCAAAAACGCCGCGTCAAACAGAAATCCGGTGGCCAGCTGCTGGCTGTGATCTGTTAATTCAATCTGTAGTTTGATCAAATGGCATCTGTGATTGGCCTGCTCGCCGTTTCAGCAACAAACGAAATCTGTGGGGTAAAAGTGGAAAGAAAAAATTGGCGCAAGAAAAGGTTGTTTGACAGTTTCCCATTCGGTTTTTCCTCTTTCCTCGATACTCTATTTTACCTCACAGCTATATACATATTTTGTCGATACCCCCTCACACTCCCTCGCCATGACTTGTCACGAAGCCAAACCAAGCAGGAGAAGGAAATTAATATCCAGGTCGTTGTCCGCTGCAGGTAAGCACATTCAAATAATGCCACCATGCTGCGCCAGTCAGACAAGCAGAGCACATGGAAGCTAATCGTGTTGGTTAATGCTGTAGGGGGCGCAATGACCGGGAACGCAGAGAGAGGCAGCGTGCCTGCCATGGATATAGCACCGCTGAGCGGCAAGGAAATCACAACTGCGCAATGGGGTAAACGTCCGGAATTACATGTTTGACAGGGTGTTTGGCCGCAGGCCGACCAGAAAGAGATATATGATAATGTCGTACAGCCCATTCTGGATGAGGTCTTCAGGGCTACAACTGCACAATCTTCGCCTACGGACAGACTGGGAAGGAAAGACCTACACAATGGAAGGCGATTTGGACATGCAGATGCCATCATTTGCAGACAGCAACCAGAGGCTGATAACTAGCGGCCTGGGCAGCATCAGGATTCCCACCAATGCCGGCATTATCCCCCGCACGCTGTACAGCTGTTCAAGGCCATCGGCAATGATCCCGCCAGCATGGTGACAGTATCGTATATGGAGCTGTACAACGAGGAGTTCCGTGATCTGTTTGTGGACACGAACGCCAAAGGCGAGCCGAACGGGCCGCACATCCAGGTCTTCGACACTGGAACCAAGGGCAACATTCAGTTCCAGGGCCTCGAGGAGAAGCGGGTGCAGACGGCCGCAGGCGATTGCACTAATGCGCGATGGCTCGCTGCGACGCCGAGTGGCAGCAACCAGGTGCAATGACACCAGCTCGCGCTCACACGCAATCTTCACAATCAACGTGCTTGTTCGCGAATCGGCACTGGGCTCTGACGGCGACTACGTGCTCAAGCGCGGCTCAATCTGGTTGATCTTGCAGGCAGCGAGAATATTGGACGCAGCGGAGCCGAGAACATGCGCGCACGCGAGGCCGGCCAGATCAACCAGTCGCTGCTGACCCTGGGGCGGGTTATCACTTGCCTGGTCGAGAAGCACCAGCACATTCCATACCGCGACAGCAAGCTGACACGCGTTCTCAAGGACTCGCTGGGCGGAAAGACGCGCACGTGCCTGATTGCCACAGTGAGTCCATCCAAGGCGAGCATCGAGGAGACGATCAAGACACTGGACTATGCGGGCAAGGCGAAGAGCATCAAGAATAAGCCGGCAGCCAACCGCACAGTGTCCAAGGCCGACATTATCATCGAGCTGACAGGGAAGATTAACCGTCTGGAAGATGACCTCAACGCGGCGCGCGACAAAATGGGCTTCTATGTGTCGAAGGAAACGTACGATCAGCTGGTAGAGGATTCAAAGTCGGCAAAGATGCGGGGCGAGTCTTGGCAGAACGAGAGGGTGCTCATGGAGGACAACCTGAATCAGCTGAATGATGAGAACCGCAAGCTCAAGGAAAAATACGAGGAAATGGAGGACAAGCTGAGCGAGGCCAGGAACCAGCTGGTGCAGACGCAGCAGGATCTGGAGAATGCCCGTCAGGACTACAAAAACCAGATTGTTGTGTCCAAGGCCCATGCTATGCACGAAGAGGAGCTGGATGAAGCCGCGCGTACACTGCACAGCTCGCTCAGCGCTGCGACCAGGGACTCGGCGAAGCTCCATGCAAAGATCTCGCGCATGCAGGAACGCGAGCAGCTGAATCTCAACGCGGTAGCCAGGATTGGCAGTCTGGTAGGTGAGGAGACATCGCGGGCGCTGTCGTCAGTCGCCGAATACAGCAAGCAGGCTGGAGCGCAAACCCAGCAGCTGCTGGCTACGCTGCATGACCGTGTCGGCGAGCAGTTTGAGACTGAAATCAGGACGAAGCTGAGCGAAGCAGAGTCGCGACTTGCAGCCCATCTGGCTGAGCTGGCTGAGAAGGCTGAGGAATCTGGCGTGGAGCAGCGTGATACATGCGTAGCGTCAATCGAGTCGGTCTCGGAGCTTGTCGCGCAGCTCAAGGTTACGATGGGCAATCTGGTCAAAAAGTGTGTTGGGGCTTGCGAACAAAGCACCTTGCGCATGGAGCAGTCCTCTCAGTGCCAGCTGGACGGCATCAATAGCGCAGCAGTCGGCGTCCGGTCGCTGCTCGACAAGTGCGTAGCGGACTCAGCTGCGGTTATGAAGGAGGCTCAGCTGAGCACCGAGAAGGACATTGCTGCAATGCACCGAGAGATCGAGGAGCTGCGGGTGCAGAACGCAGAGTATGTGCGCAGCTTTACCCAGAAAATCGAGTCGCTGCGCAGCGACTCGGAGTCATCTGACGCCAAGCTACTGGAGACCATCACCACGATGATTTCCGAGCGCCGCAGCCTCCAGGATGGCGTCCTGGCCGAGTCAATTGAATCTGCACAAAAACAGGAGACCGACACTAGTACGCGCACTGAAAACTTACTCAAGCGCACCCGCAGCATTGGGTCGGAGATTGATTTGCTGGCGCAGGGCGTGCTGGCCAAGGTTTCGCGCACACAGGCTGATGTCGACGAGCGGGTGGCCGCCGATGTTAAGGCAGCTAGTGACCTGGTGTCGTCTATGCAGGCGGAGGTGAAGTCTCATAGCCAGAACATTACAGTGCTGTTTGCAGAAGCCCCTGCTGCCACCTCGACTACACATGGCCGGGTTGTGCAGGCCGAAGGTCGTTTGAAGCAGTCGGTAGAGCAGATGCACGCCGCACTGATTGCTGCTGTTGCAGAGAGCCGTCAGCTGGCCGTTGCCTCCCATGGCCGCACTACCCAGACAGTCGGCCAGGCGATTGGAACTTGGCACAATGCGCGTGAGGAGCTGGGTGAGCTAGCTGGCACACAGGCCAAGAGCGCGACCACTTCGGCAGTGCACTCAGCAATGGCATCACTGCTATTGCCGGTGTCGTAGAGCGTGAGACCAAGTCAGGCATCCTGCCTACCCCAGCCACTGCGGGAACGCCACGGGCTACTCGGTATCAGTCAGTGTCGAGCTGGAACCGCACCATTCCTGACCTGGATATCATCCGCAAACTCGATGACCCGAATGTGCCAGCCAACCGGGAGATGCTGGTGTGGACGAGTATCCCGGTATACCCCAGCTCTTCGACTGGTGAAAACAGCACCAGTGGCAGCACTCCATTCGGTACCAATGGATACAAGAGTCCCTCGTCGCGGTACAGCAAGTCGCCTGTCAGAGACAGATCGCCCTTGAGGGCAGTGTCGCCTGCAAGGTCCAACTCGCCAGCAAGGACGAAGACTGAGACGAAAGTTGTGCTGAAGCGCGCATCCGACAAGACATCGTCGCCGACGCCAGATACTGTGCCCCAGCGGCCAGCTCAGCGTCCCAAGACCCAGGGCCCCCTCGACGGAGACGAGAAGGGTGTAGCGAAAGTGGTCTCTAAATCGGCCGCAATAGAAGCACCGACTGCGGTGGAGACACAGCAGACGGGGATCCCGGTTCCAGGGACAATACCCTCGCGCCTGCCTATGCCGCGGAGATCCCGCTATACTCGTGGATAGCATTGCCTTTTTATAGTTTGTCCACCCAATACCATTGCTTTCTAGTTTGCTACTCTCTTTGTATATGGTGGTTGGCCGAGACTTTATTATGACACAGGATGTCGCAAAGAGCGTATAGGCTCATCCTTTGTAGAGAAGAATAGAGTTCAAATACCTGGATAGTCACAGCAGAGTGCCATATGGGGTTCTGGTTTATAAGGATTTGAGGGCACAGCTCTTTTTCGTATGCTGTGCTCACACACAAATAAATACCTGCTATCCTATATCTCCTATACACAGCGCTGGCAGCTCTACAACCATGGCAGTACATGAATCCCGCAAAAGAATCGAGCAGTTCCAAGGACAGGGTCTGGCAAGCAGCATTTCAAGTCTTGACAAAATGATGGCCGATTATAGGGGGGTTGGTGCGGTTCTAAAGGGCTATATGCAGCTGCCCACACTGACGGACTCTGACAGCTCGCAGTTTATGGCGAAGGCAAAAGAGTTGCAAGCGGTCATCAAAGACATAAACATTTCAGTCCGCAGCATGTACTATGCTGCAGACACAAACTCGATAAAAGACCTTGAGGGCTTGCTCCTGGATTATGCACGCACGGCTTACGGAGAAGAGCACGAGGTCATTATCGGCGCAATGGAGATGGCGTTCGGCACAGTTAATGACATGCCGAAGGCATAGCAGAGTATTAGCTGCAGAAGGATGTTTATATTTATTTGCTTCCATTAATGAGAGGTTTCCAGAGTGGTAGTTTGCCAGAGCAATATCCTCCTGGCACTTTAGTGAAAAGTAGCATTATCAGACATGGGTTTGTCAGGCATCTAAATCGCCCGTGGATGTTGTCAGGTTCCAAGTCAATTATGAACACAATCACAAGGGCAGTCATGCAAGAGCGTGATTATATTGTGCCCAATTGTACAGGAATTGGGTTATGTGGTAAGGGTAAGGATGTATTTTGACAGAGTGAGCGTTTTATACAATAGAATAACAAGCACTAATAGCACTGAAGAATACTGAGGCGCCTTGACAGCGATTCCATGCCGTGGGGAGTTTGGCGAAGAAGCCTGGGGACGGTTTGATCCGGGCTGTCCACCGTAGCCTTGCCATTGAGCAAGTCGATCCGACCATGAACCTCGGCTAACCCTGTTTTCATATCGTTAAGAGCAGTGATGTTCTGGTTCACGGCAAAGTTGCAATAAACATAGGGAAGAATCCGTTCTCAAAGAACTGGCGGCAATGGATCTCGCCGTCCTCATCAATGGAATAGACCGAATCACCATACGCCTTTGCAGCAAACCAACCCTTGGAACTGACCACAATGATGTAGCCGAAGCGGATCAGCGGGTCCACCGTATAGCTGATGGTCTGACTGTGAGTTAGACGCCTCCAAGATGCCTTTGGATCAGTGGGACTCGTCTTGAAAAGGACAAAGAATGAATTGGCGGACAAGTTGCCGATGGAAAAATTCATTGTGCGTCGGAAAATTGTATGTGTGTGTACAGCGATGAGTTTTGGTGTGCAAGCACATGTCGTCGCTATCCGGGGCCAACCATCGCTTATATATGTTTCCAGGAAAATAAACCCTTCAAAAGAGCGTAATGGCTGAATAGATCTTCAATCATGAACTGTGGTTGACAGTTCAGACTTGATGCACGGACAAATTGGCGTATTATAGAGCTGGTTTCGTGAATACTGGAGCCCTGCTACAATGGCGCGCAATAGTCTCAATTGTACAATAAAATGCATTCCAAAAGTCCCCTATTCACTGAGACAATATGCCCTGTAGCAGATTTGATGGAAGCAGGACAGGTGATGCGCTTTACAGAAACAAATGCTCTGCAAACATGCAGACAAAATGAACCATGGGTAGAGATCACTGCATCAGGGTGACTCGTAGTTAGGTGCTTAAAAGTCTACATTAACACGATTGCTAAAGTAATACTGAAAACAATAGTGCTATTGATGCTTTTAATAAAAAAAATGGCATGCTTGCACAACAATTCACCTAATATACTCCGAGTAGATAAAATAGAGGCACAGATATACTCAGTCAATATCGACTGTCATGAGGACACCAAAAGAACGCAACAAGTATATTGGGCATTTGAATAATCAGAGGGACGGACA
>NW_024468372.1:0-29549 GCF_002104995.1 Linderina pennispora
AGCAGGGCTCCGCCATGGTTGCCAGATCGGCACCGGAGCCATTGGGCCCACACAGCAGCGTGCATGGCACTAATCGCGTGTTGTGATTGCGTAGGTAACTTTAAGATGAACGGCAACTCGGCCAGCCTCAAGGAGCTCGTCGCCTCGTTCAACGCCGCGGAGGCTGACAAGAACGTCGAGGTTGTCCTCGCTGCTCCCTTCGTCTACGTTCCCCTGGTTGCGTCGTCGCTGCGCTCTGACTGGGCTGTTGCTGGCGAGAACTGCTACGTCAAGGCTTCGGGTGCCTTCACCGGTGAGGTGAGCCCGAGATGCTCAAGGACGTCGGTGCCAAGTGGGTCATCCTGGGCCACTCGGAGCGCCGCAACATCCTTGGTGAGTCGGACGAGTTCACTGCTGAGAAGACCGTCAAGGCCCTGGAGGCTGGCCTCAAGTGTGTCGCTGTGCGTCGGTGAGCTGCTCGAGGAGCGCGAGGCCGGTATCACGCAGAGCGTTGTCGAGCGCCAGCTGGACGCTGTCGTCAAGGCCGTCAAGGAGGAGGACTGGGCCAACATCGTCATTGCCTACGAGCCCGTGTGGGCCATCGGTACCGGCAAGGTTGCTACCCCCGAGCAGGCGCAGGAGGTCCACGCCAACATCCGCAAGTACCTCCAGAAGGCCGTGTCGGCTAAGGTCGCCGAGGAGACCCGCATCGTGTACGGTGGCTCGGTCAGCCCGTCCAACTGCGTCGAGGCCGCCAAGCAGGCTGACGTCGACGGCTTCCTGGTCGGCGGTGCTTCGCTCAAGCCCGAGTTTGTCAAGATCGTCAACGCCACTCAGTAAATAGCTCATGGGCTTCTCGCCCCTCGCGCAGGCGTCTTGGATAAAATATATATTCGTTCTCTACTTCTTGCGGGCATTCCTGCTCCCAACCCTGCGCTTCTTGAACAGCCCGGAAGCACCCGCAGCTGCATCATTATCAGCTGCATGCGCGCCATTACTGTCACTGCCGCGCAGGAGCAACGTCTTCTCGGCGACCTCGAATGCCTCGGGATTGCCGACATCCTCGTCGTCCAGCCATTCGGAGCCGCGCAGCTGGTTCAAGGGTTTTTGGGATGCGGGTTCATCGGCAGCGGTGTGGCAGCTCCCCCATCAGCTGCAGTGTGGGATGACCTGGTCCCACCAGCAGATTCGTCCTCTTCTTCCCCGACGACTTCCCAACCGCCGACCAGCCCAATATCGGCCGGCCGACTGTCCACTGCGGGTTCCTTCTGCTTCTCTGTCGGTTCTGCTTCCTCCACCGGCTCGGGTGGGGCTGGTGGCAGCTTTGCGGCTGGCTGGCTGGCTGTGGTGGACCCAACGTCCTTGCTGTATGCATCGCTGGCGGCCTGCTCGATCTTGTCAAGCTGCCTCTGCAGGGCAGATTCGGCTTTGGCAGCGGTCTCGGGCGGTCTCGTCAATGTTGCGCAGGTACCGGCTGCACGTTCTCTTTGTGCTTGACGCCCGATTCGTGGATGCGGCCGGCTCGAGCTGTTGTCGTGACAAATATGCTGCAGTACCGGGCACCAGTACTTTGGTGTTGCGGTCCCAGGGTGCTTGCGCTTTTGCGACATGATCAATGCGAGGAAAGGGAGGCTACGGTCTATCTAGCTGTGGACAGGGAAAAATTAGCCCGCGTCGCCTGAACGGCCTTCCCTAGGTTACCACTCGGACATGGGCTTGAATCTGTTATGGGCACTGGAAAGGGGGAGCCGCGGCTCAGTGCGGATGGGCTGGATTTTAGCCAGCGCTTGTGATAGCACGCATGTTGGCTCCCTCCCCGCTCTGAAATCTCCGCACACGTTTCCGCATACACTTATTTTATTGTTTTACTATCTCAAATCGCCAACACCGAATTAGACGGAGGACGCGACCAATCCCGAAAGAATGAGCAACAGCAACGAGACAATAGTGATCGTGGGCGGCGGCATCGTCGGCGTCTCGACTGCCTTCTTCACAGTAAAGTCGCTGGCCGAGAAGTACCCAGCCGAGCAGCGGCCGAGCGTGGTGCTGCTGGAGCAGTGCGAGCCCGGATGCAGCGCCTCGGGCAAATCGGGGGGTTTCCTGGCGCGGCACTGGTCAGACGGCACGGACACCGAGCAGCTGGCCGAGTTCGGGTACGATCTGCACGCGAAGCTAGCGCGCGAGTACAACGGACCCGAACGCTGGGGGTACCGGCCGCTGGACACATATTGCGCCGAGATCGACCGGATCCCGGTGACGCCGGCGAAGCAGCACAAGACACCAACAAGCGCACCGAGGCGAGAATATGGTGACCTCTATTGAGGTTATTGCCGCCAAGCCGCAGCAGTTCGCTGGTCGCCACGCCAATGCACTACTCCGGACCGCCGTCGCCAGGCGAGGAGCACCAGGACCGCACGCACTCGTCTATTACAGTGCCAGCTGAGGTCGAGGCCGTCAAGGTCGTTGACAACGCCTGCGTACCGTGGCTCAAGCCCGATATCCTGACGCGGCTGCGGCAGGTTGGCAATATGGCCAAACACCGCGCAAGTCGATCCGCTCAAGCTGACACGCACGCTGCTGAGCGAGGCCAAAGCGCTGGGGCTGCAGATTGTCAAGGCCAAGGTTATCGATGTCGAGGAGCCCGGATACCGCCCGCCCATCCTCGAGTTCCCCATCAGCAGCCAGAGCCGTCTGGCCACCGACGAGTTCTCGATCGTCGAGCCCGCCAATACACCGGACTCGACGCGCCGTGCCTCGGTTGTCAAGCCGTATCTGGTCAAGGTTGACCAGGGTGAGGACATCCCCGCGGACAAGATCGTTGTTGCGTGCGGCGCCTGGGTCACCTCGTGCCTGCGCTGGCAGGCCTTCCGCGAGGTATCTGCCAGCCAGATCCCGATCCAGGGCCTGCGCGCCCACTATCTGATCGCCAAGCCCTCGGAGCCACTGCCAGCCCAGGCTGTGTTTGCCGAGATCAACGGCACCGTGTACAACGGGGAGGACGCAATCGAGATCTATTCGCGCATGGACGGATCGGTGTTTGTGTGCGGCGAGGCCCTCGACGACCCCGAGATGCCGCCCCACAATCCCTTCGAGCCCGTGTGGAGCAAGCGCGCAACCAACCGCCTCAAGCAGATCGTCAACGACGTTAGCCCGTCGCTGAGCTTTGATGTCATCAACTACGGCCTCGCCTGCCACCTGCCTGTGCATGCCAAGGGCATTCCGTCATCTCGCCTGTGCCCGACGCCAAGGGCCTGTTCATTGCCGCCGGCCACGGGTGCTGGGGTATCCTCAACGGTCCGGCCACCGGCCTGGCCATGTCCGAGCTGCTGGTTGATGGCAAGTGCACCACCCTGGATCTGACAAACTTTAGGCTCAACCGGTGGTACTAAGCCCTGCACTTTCTTCCAGTCTCCCATGAACGAGGGCTTTCTATATTTTTGAACCACTAAAATGAAAACTCACATCCCACTTTCCCCTTCCCCTTTCTATCGTCTGTTGCGGCTGTCGCCCAGCCCGCCGCCAATGTTGCCGTATCGCGCCTGGATTTCGCTGCGTATATTGTACGCCTGGTTAATGACCTACACATCGCGGAAAATGATCAGCAGAGCATAAAACTCATGCACTGTGCACATCCACTGGTGGCACAGGCGGACATATAACGTACCTGGCTGATATTCATCTGGGGCAGACGTAGAAGCACCGAGCGGATCTCGGATTGCTCCAGATCTTCAAGCGAATCCTTGAGATGTTTCAGAATGGCTATAGCCCGAGACAAAATGGTCAAATTAGTAAGCTTGACAGTAGAACGTGCCACCCTTCATACATATCACCTCCCCCCACAGCAACAGCAGCACCATACCTAAGCAAACAAACGGGTGGAACTCGACAAAGTCGGGCATCGAAAAGTACACATCCCACAGCCTCAGCAAGCTGCGCGTCGGCATCTCCTTGGCCAAAAGATAGCGCAGCCACGACGACGCCCACTCGCTGACATCCACATCCTCCTCTTCAAAGTAATTGTACAGCTCCGGCATCATCGTGCGGAAGTACGACAGGAACAGTGCCACCCGCTTGTTAATGTTGTTGTCAAGCGCCGACTCGTATATGATGTCCGCCAACCGCTCGAATCCGCTGTAGACGTCGCATTCGTCCTGCATAGTGGCCACAAAGGGCGCACACACCTGCACCAGGGCCGGCGAGTAGTCGACATGGTTGTTGCAGTTGATGTACGCGCAGATAACCGCCTCGAATACCGCCGGCGCCGAGTGCGGATCCACCAGCGCGTCCTTTTTTGTCCGCATCAGGTACCGGTTCACCTCCCCACGCCACCCGCTTGCTGACATCGACGTTCTCCTTGTCGATTTCCTGGTAACCCCTCGAGCCGCGCCTTGCGCTGTGTGAATTCATTGGCTACATGCATGTTCACCGCTTGTTAGATGCAAGTATCTTTGCCAGATCCAATCTGGTGGCAACACAATGTGCGCGGGATCTGACTTGCCTCCCACCGCCCTCTTGTTTTACTGCCATTTCCAGACGCATGGGCCCTCTGCTGCTTCCATGTCCGCTACTACTTACATCTATCCGACTTTTCGACGCCAAGCAAGTACTTCCACACCTGCTACAGAGAGAAAAAGCAGATTCCGCCATTGAGTTGTCAGCTTCCCAGCTAATGTGGGGGACTGCCTAAGCAAACATGCCAATGCTCGCAGGCCACAAGAAAGACCCAGGGATGTGGTCCACAGAGGGGAGAGGAGGCACTTACACCACGGAGGTCGTCGGGAATGCCGTGCCGGGCGTACTTGCGCAGTTTGTTGACGTCAATAAACACCTCTGACTCTAGCACCTCGTCATAGTCGACCCGCTGCTGTGTGTTGGTGACCTGCGTCGGCGATGCCCGCCGTCTTGTCGGACTGCCGCTACCCGACGAATGCACTGGACTTGTGGCCATTCTTTTGGAAATGCAATAGACAAAAGTGTGGGAGAAAAATTGAAATATTAGACAAGCTGAACCGTGCGCCGAAAGAAACAAGAAAGCGAAGGGGAGGGGTGGTTAAGGGGGGCAGAGCACAGAAAGGTGGCGGTGGGCGGAGGAAAAAATTGGCTGGCAAGCCAGTATTTTTTTATTTAAAACAGCTGTGCAGATTCGATGGCAAGCGATATCGCACTGTTCGAAGCGATCGCTAGCAGGCATGACCAGACCCAACAGAAACCCCGCCGCTTATAATAAGGTGCTGGTCAGTGACTGGATCCCAATGACCGATCCCTTGTCGCAAAATAGCCGATCGATGCGGTTCACGGCTCAATAGTCCATATCGGGGCATATGAAGCGAGAGCGCCCGTCTGTGCGATAAGCTCAGGAGTCTAGCACGTGTAGTGGATACTTCTCGGAACCATCTGCGCTCTGCATACGTCTGGGCGAATCCCTCGGCCATAAGCTTACCCAACTCTGCATGTTCTCATGGGAACTCCTGCCCGAGTTCCCGGGTCACATAGGATCAGTGCGCATATTTTTTCTCACACTCCTCCCCTGAGTCCTCCCCTCGCACAATGTCCGCTCCCTCCGCAACCCGCATGTACTGGCGCCGAATCGCCGCCGGAACCCTGGCGTCCATCCCCGTTATAATATTCGCCAGCGACAACATCGCCTCCCTGCAGATGATCACAGGCCGCTCCATGCAGCCAGCGCTGAATCCCGACAGCAACCGGCTCTGGCGCGACGTTGTTTTGGTCGACAAAATGGTGCGCGGCCAGATGAGCTACCAGCGACTGAGGCGTGGCGACGTCGTCACCTTCTATTCACCGTTCAACCCAGATCTCCTGCTGGTCAAGCGCATTATCGCAATGCCCCACGACTGCGTGGTGCCGCTGGGCCGTGAAAATTCGTTTGTGCGAGTCCCCAAGGGACATTGCTGGGTTGAAGGCGACGAGTCATTCCACAGTGGCGACAGCAATTCCTTTGGGCCCATTCCGCTGGCTCTGGTCAAGGGCAGAGCTACCAGGGTAGTGTGGCCACCGCAGAGGTTTGGGACGGGTCTGTCTGGGATGCCCGACTGGAAGCTGAAGCGTGTATTTGCCAATGGCGTCACAAAGTTGGGGTGAGAAATACCAGAGTGCCAGGTAGATGTGCATTCTCCAGTTCTTCAAAACACTCCAGAAAAAGAGAAGGCGATTCGGAGCTTGTTTCTCTTTTACTCTAATCAATACTATTGCAATACATTACACACCATTCGATGGGTGTCATGATCCTGCTGTCACATATCTAAATATCACCGGTATTAATGCACTTCAATACAAACTTCGCTGTTTACATCGGATTCATTTGAACGTGTCGGATGGTTGTTGGTGCAACAGTGATCTTGGAAATCTCCCGTCTTGATGGCCTGCTCAGCATAGACACTTCAGCACTGGCTCGCTGCTGCACGCCTCTTGCGCGGCCTCTTTGTTGCAGGGGTGGTGCCGGAAGTATCGGCAGCAATGGTCGTAAAGCGACGGAACCGTTCAGGAATACTGCCTGAATCACAGAGTGACTGGAAAGTGAGTCTGAAGTTTAGAACTGCTGCAAGATCGCGGTTCAAGAGCCGAGACGAATAGGCCCGCCTGTATTGTGCCATGGCCCGCTTACATGGCTCACTTTCCAGTCACTGTGATTCAGGCAATATTCCTGAACGGTTCCGTCGTTCTACGGCCATTGCTGCCGATACTTCCGGCACCACTCCGGCAACAAAGAGGCCGCGCAAGAGGTGTGCAGCAGCAGGCGATTCTGTTGCCAGCAGCAGTGAGCCAGTGCTGAAGCGCCCTGCGCTGAGCAGGCCATCAAGACGGGAGATGTCCAAGATCACCGTTGCACCAACAACCATCTGAAACGTTCAAATGACCGGTTCGCCGTGATGCTCTTATCGACGTGTCAACCCATGCTGACTAGCAGCCGAGCTCACATCGCGAGCAGAGCAATCCTGGTAGCTATATAATATCTCTCTTAATTGAGGTTTATATTCTAGCTTTATTTCTTAATAGCATTGTACTTAATTCTCCTAACATTATCCTTACCATATTAAGGAGAATATCTGAATATGAATCACAGCCATCCTATATCTGAACAAGCTGGTATAGAGGGCAGGAACTAGGAGCACAGCAGAAGGTAAAGATACTCACATCAAGCTATCAAGAGTATGCCAGAGTCAGATGAGTCAAGAGGGGTCAAGTGGGATGGTGTTAGCTAGTCTATCCAGCTAATATTTTCCATGAGTAGCTCCTATTAGTAGAGCAAGATATATGATCCTTAAAGCTCCTTCTCAGATAGTTCATAGTCTGGCACAACTCACTATCAGCATAGTTCTTAATGAATTGAGCTTGGTCTGCCATAGGTGCCTCTGTGACGTCTCGTACAGTATGTGAAGGCGCCTTGCAGAATATCCAACTGCAATGGCCAAAACAGCGACAACACGTAGTGGTGTGGTTGGTGATCGCAGACATGTTGATCCGAATCTGAATCTGATCAATATTTTAAGGTTGTCGTGCTTTACTAGCGCGCAATTTTGAAAGGAAAAAAATTGTCCTTTCTACTCTACGCGCGTCAGATTCTACTAGCAAAAAAGTTAATTTCCAATAATGAGTACTGATACGAGGTAGGCAGCATATATACACACGCATTATTATGTTGTTGTGTACCTTATTGGGTCCTAAATTTGCCTATGTAACTTTATAGTTCTACGAAGCGGAGACGCTGGGACAGCGGACCAGGTTGATGGCAAGGCTGGGGAGTCAGCACAGGATATTGGCGGTTCGCAGACGGGTCCCACAGAAATTGCCACCGCGACAGAGCAGGCGATTTTGGCAGCAAAGGCGCTGGCTGAGAGCGCTAAGGCTGAAGCCGAGGCACAGGCAGCGTCTGAGACCGAGCCAGCTATAAATATTGAGAGTGCCAAGGACGAACCAAAGGCCAGTGAGATGTTCGCCATGGATGTCGACATCAACTTTGCTTCAAATAGACAGCATCTGGCCAAGAGCGTCACGCAACGACAGATTATTGAGGCAACAGGCGCTGACATCTCAACCAAGGGCCGGTACTACACCAATGCGTCAGAGGCTACACCGGATGCACCAGCACTGCACCTGCATGTGGAGGCCACGAGCCAGGAGATGCTTGACCAGGCTGTGGCTATGATTGAGCGGCTGAAGACAGAAGGCGACCCTAGCGACACCGCCATGACGCCTGGTGCTATGTCCGCCTACAGCAATGGGCACTCTGACAACTACAGTGGCTACCGGCACGAGCGTCACCCGCGCAACATCTACCACGAAAAGATTCCGGTCGGAATCGAATCGGAGCGCGGGTTCAATGTGCGCGCCAAGCTAATTGGCACCGGTGGCGAGAACATGAAGTACATCCAGAACACAACAGGTGCGCGTGTTCAGGTGCGTGGCCGCGGGTCTGGGTTCATCGAGAACGCTACTGGGCTGGAGTCTGACGAAGATATGCACCTGTTTATCAGTGCCCCCACTGAGGACATTACGCTCCAGGCCATGTACTACAGCAAAAGTCTCATTGGCACTATCCACGAGCAGTACAAGGAATTCAAGGAGCATGGTCCACGGCGCCCCGAACGTTACGAGCACCACGATCGGTACGATAGGCATGAGCGGTATGACCGCCGTGACCGCCGCGATCGCCGTGACAGATACGACAGATACGACCGCCACCGCGGAGGCCGCGAGTCGCGCGACAACCATGACTACTACGAACAGTACAACAGCCGGTACAGCCGGTACAGCCAAAACTCGCGTCAGGATCAGCAGCCAGCCTATGCACAGCCTGCTGCACCTGCTGCACCTACGTATGCGGGCCAGCCTGCAGAGGCCAGTGCGGCTACAGGAGGTGCAGCTACGGCATCGTACGAGGAGTATGCGAACTACTATGCCCAGTACTACCAGTACTATGGAACATACCCTGATATGTCTGCCTACTACGCGCAGGGCAGTGCGAACGGTGGGTATGATCCGTCGGCATACTCGGCAGAGTATTACCAGCAACAGCAAACAGCAACAGCAACAGCAAGCAGCAGCAGCAGCAGCAGCAGCAGCAGCAGCAGCAGCAGCAGCAGCAGCAGCAGCAGCAGCAGCAGCAGCCGGCGGCAACAATGGGTGCTAGCGAGTCTAGCATCGACCCACTGGCTGCTCCGTACGGAAATGGCGTTGAGGACGCTAATTACCACAGCGTACCTCCACCCTCGAGCTACTCTAATGGTTCAAAGGTAAGCAGACGCTAGAGAGTTTGGCTGAGCGGCACGCACACAGCACATGTCCGACAAATGCCCTGAACATCGTTTTCTTTTTGTCCGATTGTCTTCGTCACTCCAAATGCCTGTAGACGCCGCAATTCTAGTGACCTCCCAAACACCACCCTGTATAACTAGTAAGATGCTGTATCCAACAAAGCAAAAGCACAGTAGCCATTATACATTTACCGCATATTTACACGCTTGGTATACTAACATGCCACATTTGCTAACAACGTTACTAACTCGCGTTCTCAAATTGAACTTTGGGCCACATTCCCAATATAATTCACAACCTCGCATCCATGCGTACACTCCCCTTTCACCTATTCGCATAGAGGGATTCAGCACCGCGCGGCGAGAAACGGCCGAGGTCCGACTACGAGTCCGCAGACCCGCTGTCGATTGTAATCAGCAAGGGCGACAGAGCGCAGCCCAAGTAAGCCTCCCCGACATTCTTCGCGAATAGTGGAGTTGGCGGCCACGAAGGGACCACCACAAAAGCACATTTACACAAACACGCGCGTCTATTAACACAGCAGCATCCCGTTCTATGGAATGGAGGCTAGAATAGTTTCTTCTAAATAACACTATAAAAGTTCGCAGTTTTAAACCTCGCTGGCCAGGGTAGCCGAGGACGCATTGCGGTCCTCGCCAATTAGAGCCTGAGCGTTGGTGTTGCTATCCTTTGTCACATTCTTGTATGAGGAGACCTGACGCATGCAGCGGTCGACCTCGTGCTGGAAATCAGCACTGACGCAAATATACGTCTGGCCGATGGCTGCCATAGTGACGCCGATGCTCAACCCGACCCACAGCCCAATAATGCCAAGCTTCCAGGGGCCGTAGGCAAAGTAGATGCTGAGTGGGAATCCGATCAGGTAGAAGCACGGGAAGTTGATCCAGGCACCGTGGCGCTGGCGGCCCAGGCTGCGCAGAGAGCCGCCGGTGACTGCGTTCACGGCGTCGGAGATCTGGAAGAGGGCGCTGACTGGCATGATCAGTGCCACGCACGCGATGACATCGGGGTCGGTCGAGTAGATCCTGCCCCACCACGACGCGGTGACAAGGAAAAGCAGCGAGTTGAGTGCGCCGGCAAAAGCACCCAGCGACAGGCCGACGTTCGAAGCGACCATCGACCGGCGAGCACGGGCCTGGCCCAAGAGATTGCCGACCTGGTTGCTCAGCGCTGTGCCCAGGCCACCCGGAATCTGGTATGACAGGGTGCAGGTGTTGAGCACAATCGACTGCGCAGCCAGCGGCACATTGCCCAGGTAGCTGGCAGCGATGGTCATTCCCTCCCAGCATAGCCAGTCGCTGCAGATCATCACCACCGACGGGATGGCAAGACGGTAGTACTGGCGCATAGCCATGAAGGGCTTCCACGACCAACCGCCCCACGCCTGGCGGGCATCGCACAGATAGGTATAGGCGAGAATACCAAAGAACATGAGCCAGCAGGTCACGACGTTGGCGGCAGCCGCACCCAGGAATCCAAAGCCGACCGTCGGCGACCACACAAACAGGTAGTTGTTAACCATATGAATCGGCATCACCACCATCAGAATGATGGTGCTGGCCCGCATGTGCCGCTGGGCCTGCAGGAACCGCTTGATGCACTCGAACACGATCCACGGCAGCGATGCCAGCATCTGGATGCGCACGTACTGCCCACACAGCCTCGCAATCTCGGGCTCCTGGTTCAGGGCAAGCAGCAGCCACTCCATGTTGAACAGCAGCGGCAGCACCATCAGGTAGTGTGCCAGCACCGCAATGATTCCGCGCTGCAGGTGGAATCCAACCAAAGTGCGGTCCTTGGATGCGGTGAACGCAGTTGAGCAGAACGTATCGAGTGCCGCTGCCAAGCCAACCGACGGCCCGTTGATAAGCATAACCACAGTCATGTTTCCGAGCGACGCAGCCGACAGTTCGTTCGAGCCCAGGTGGCCCAGCGACACGATGTTGGCGAAGCCAATGCTGAACTGCAACAGCGACGAGAGCGCTACTGGGATGCTCGACACGACCATCGTCCTGGCTTCCTGCTTGGCCATGACGCTGAGGCTGACAGAGTCCTGCTCGGTGAATTCATTGTACAGTGTGGTGGTCGAGTCGTTGGTGGTCAGGGCGCCGGAGGACTCGATGATGGCATCGCTTGTGGGTGCAAGCAGCGGCGTGTACTCGCTGGAGATGGCTGCACCGGGCGGTGCGCTCTGCTCAGTCATTGCTTGCGGTATGGTGATCTACTAGTGGGAGTGTAGCACTCGCAGGAGTGTCGCTTAAATTAAGGTAAAGGATGTGTGCTGCACGCAGGGGTCACAGGTCTGTAGGGTGGGGCAGTAGGAGTTAAGAGAAATAAAATAACACAAAATATGAGATGCAGTGGTTGTGAGCTCAGGATGTTCGTCGTAGGAGGACGGACCTGGTTTTATACCTGTCCAGCTCATGAGCGCAGTCTCGAAAAAATCTTCTTCCGCGCCATTTCGGTGTTGGTCGATTGGTGGGCACCAAAAAGCGAGGATCGACTTTGTAAAAAAATACTACGGCGGCCATCCTCTTCCCCGTGCCTCAAATTTTTTGGAAAAAAAAAGGCGCACAGATTCACTCCCCAACACGCCTGGCGGAGGGGACTGCTGCCCAGCAACCCAGCATTCGGCTGCTAGATATGACACACGACGCCAGGTTTCGCGGGCGACATTGAGCGAGGAAAATGCCATGCTCTCGCTATAGCCGCTAGATATGCATGCAAAGCTACTGGTTCACGGCGCCTTCCATCGCCGCCGTGCCTGGTATTGTTGAAGGTCCGCCAGCGCTTCTCAATCCCACAGCAATTTCCTAAGCTGCTGCGGCCAAGCACAGACTTTCAATGCATTGAGGGAACGATGGGTCATGAGGGGCCAAAGCAGGCGCTTATATTGGCGTGCCACAGCCTGCCGCTGCATGCACAGGCTGCTCACACGCATTGCGACAATGTGCGGAAGTATGTGCACCCGGCAGGAGGCGCTTTTGTTGGGCCAAGGGCAAAGCAAATGCATTTGGCAGAAAAAGGCCATGGGCGATGCTGCTGGCACTATACAGGGAATAATCATGTTGAATTGAAACGGGGGAGGTAAAGACAAACAATGGCGAGGGATGCGTGTTCAGCGCTAGACGCTGTTTGTTAAAGTCACAGCCGATCCTTCGCGAGCATTGTCGGCTTCCATCGGGCTGCCGGTCTGGCTCCTGATAGCGGCTGCATCCTTGTACGACGACACCTGGCGCATGCACCGCTCGACCTCGTGGTCAAAGTCAGCGCTGTAGCAGATGTACGTCTGGCCGATACCGGCGCAGATGACGCTGATGCACATGCCGATCCAGAGACCAATGATGCCCATGTCCGGCGCACCGTACGTCAGATAGACGCCCGTCGGCAGGCCAACGAGGTAGTACGACGGGAAGTTGATGTAGGCACCAATCTTCTGGCGGCCCAGGCCGCGCAGAGCACCGCCAGTAACAGCATTCATGGCGTCAGCGATCTGGAAAATGGCGCAAATGGGCATGATCAGGGCGACGCACGCAACGACATCTGGGTCGCTCGAGTAGATTCTGCCCCACCACGATGCCGTCACCAGGCAGAACACCGAGTTGAGCACACCGGTGAAGGCGCCCAGCGACAGACCGACATTGGACGACACGTGCGAGCGGCGAGCGCGAGCCTGGCCCAAAAGATTCCCGACTCGGTTGGTCAGCGCAATGCTCAGACCACCAGGCGCCTGGTACATCAGCGTGCACGTGTTCAGGACGATTGACTGCCCAGCCAAGGTGGCGTTTCCAAGATAGCTTGCGCCGATTGCCATGCTCTCCCAGCACAGCCAGTCACTGCACATCATGATCACCGACGGGATGGCCAGCTTGTAGTACTGCGGCATCGTCTTGAGCGGCTTCCACGACCATCCGGCCCACGAATACCGAGCGTCGCACCGGCACGTGTAGATGACAATGCCAAAGAACATGAGCCAGAATGTGACGACATTGGCGGCAGCAGCGCCCAGGAATCCCATACCGACCGTCGGCGACCACACAAACAGGAAGTTGTTGATGACGTGCACAGGCAGCACGGCGAGCAGGACGATAGTGCTTGAGCGCATGTAGCCCTGCGCCTGCAGGAACCGCTTGATGCACTCAAAGTAGACCCATGGCATCGACCCGATCAGCTGGATACCGACAAACTTGCTGCACAGCTTGGTGATCGTCGGGTCCTGGTTCAGGGCCAGCAGCACTGGCTCCAGCTTGAGCAGGATCGGAAGAACCAGGATGAAGTGCGCAGTCACGGCAATGATTCCGCGCTGCAGGTGGAATCCGACCAGGGTTCTATCCTTTGATGCAGTAAATGCTGTCGAGCAGAACGTGTCCAGGGCAGAGGCAAGACCAACTGCAGGTGCATAGATAAGCATGAACACGGTCATGTTACCCAGCGCTGCGGCCGCCAGCTCATCAGCGCCAAGGTGGCCGATCGACAGGATGTTGATAAAGTTGAAGCTGAACTGCAGCATGTACGACAGGATGACCGGGATGCTCATGACTGCAATCGTCTGGGTCTCCTGCTTCACCATCGCCATGGTGCTGATCGCGTCCTGCTCGACGAACTCGTTGCCGGTCGGGGTCTCGATTGCGCCCGATGCCAGCAGCGCTGTGGTCTCTGTTGCGATTTCCTCATGCGTTGACAGAAGCGATGTAGACTCGGCGATGTCCGCCGTGCCCGATAGCGAGATGCTTTGGCGTGCCATTTCGTGAGGGATGTCTGCTGTGTGGCTGTAGAGGGCTTATTGTGTGCAAGCTGATGCAGGTACGTGCCTAAAGTGAGGAGAAGTGGATGAAAACCAGCGTATTCAGTGCAGGAGGCAGCACAGATGCCTGGGGTTCGGGACGTCAGGGGAAAGCGAAAGGGGGAGGGAGGGTCTAGCTCTCAAGCAATTACTTTGTTGCCTACCCGAAGCAATGAATCCAGAGATCGGCCGTCGATATTAACAGACCGAATGAAGGAGAACAAACTAGAGGTACGCGAAAGAAAGAAAAAAGTACACTGTCAAAGAAAAATGGAGAACGGAGGAAAAGGTCGGAAAGAGAGAATGCGTGTGCCTGCCATTTATACGTTGTCTGAGGCCCGCGCTCCTCCCCATCGTTAATGCCGAGCCTGCTTTAGCACGCTAGAAATATTTAGTGGAAAGGGCTTTGAGATTGTCGTACAGTCCGAGTGGTGACCCCGTTCCCGGTTCCTTCCCGTTTGGGATAACTCCACAGGCAACTGATATCTCTCCACCTATCGGGACAGCGGCGATCTCCCCAACGTCATGTCTTTGAAGCAAGAATCGGTGCTGCAGCACAGAAACCCGCTCTGGAAAAATGGCTTGCCTGGGATTGCACATAATCGGTTGTGCGGCTCTTGCGTAAGAAGAGGTTGTGCAGGGGCTGCGGGCACTCTGCCTTGGATCCATGCACCGGGTCACGCCGAGTGTGCGAAAGTCCGAGGCGAGAAATGTCACTCAATATTGTTGGCCTGAAAATCATCAAGGCAACAAATTGCACCACTGTCGGTGCGCGGCGGGGATCATGTGAACACGCTTTCGCAGCGTGAAGCCCAATGCTTTTCCGCTCGACATTCCTGTTGGCATGGGGGGAGGCGGTGGCGACACCCTAAACACGCACCACAGGGGCACATCTATTGAGCAAGGTCAGCCATGACTGCTGCCACCTGCCTTCTTTGACAGGTTGCTGGGATGGAATAGGGAAGATTCGAGTAAAGGGAAGCCGGAAATAAATTAAAGTTTTAGAGAGAAGTTTTTGTTTGTTCCATTCACACCAGCGAGCCGTAGCTTGGCGGGCGAGAGCCATTGTGCTGCTCGCTATCGGAATTCGGTGCGGTAGAATCAGGCTGCGCGGTGGACGGTCCCGAGATGACCAAACGCCGGATGCAGCGCTCAACCTCCTTGTCCCAGTCGGTGCGGTAGATGATAAAGTACAGCTGCACCACAGCCGAGATGACAGTGCCGATGCACGTGCCCCACCACAGCCCCACCACCTTCATGTCCAGCGGACCGTAGGCAAAGTACAGGCTCAGCGGCAGCCCGATCAGATTGAACGACGGCACAATAATGCATGCGCCGAGCTTCTGGCGGCCCAGCCCGCGCAGGATCGCGCCGAAGACCTGGTTCAGCCCGTTGCAGGTGAGGAAGATGCCGGCTACAGGCATCAGGTCAATAACCACCTGGGTGACCTCGGGGTCGCTGCTGTAGAGATTGCCCCACCACTCGCGCGCCAGCACAAACGACAGCGTGGTGGCAGTGCCCACAACGATGGTCATGATGGTGATGATGTGCGACGATATGCGAGCACGTCTGGCTTTGCCGGCGCCCAGCAGGTTTCCGATACGCGGGGTGGCAGTGAAGCCCATGGCGCTCGGGATCTGGCCCGACAGCGAGATGATGTTGAGGATGATTGCCTGCGCCGCCAACTGCGCTGCGCCAAAATACGAGGCAGCCAGGGACAGGCTCTCGTATGCCCACCACTCGCCGCACGTGGTGATCACAGCCGGAATCCCAAGCTTGTAGAAGGCACCCAAGCCATGCAGGCACTCGCGCGACCACCCGCCCCAGCACTGGCGTGCGTCGGCATTCATGCTGGCATACGCCCAGATGCCCAGGAACATGAGCCAGAACGTAATGGTCAGGTTCAGCGGCGCGCCAAGGTACCCGATCCCAAAGGTCGGCGACAGAATCAGCAGGTAGCTGTTGACCCAGTGGATGGGAGCCGCAACCAGGATGACGATGGTGCTGGCACGCATAATGCCCTGCGCCTGCAAGTACCGCTTCGTGCACTCGTACAGCGCCCATGGCAGCACGCCCGGCAGAAACACCAGCATGTACTCGCCGCACAGCCTCGCAATCTCGGGGTCCTGGCCCAGCATCAGCATCAGCCATTCCATGTTCAGAAACACGATGCTGACCGGGATCAAATGCAGGACCACTGCGACCACGCCGCGCTGGAAATGCAGCCCCACCAGGGTCTTGTCGGTTGAGGCAGTGAAGGCGCTCGAGCAGAATGTATCCATGGCCGACGCAAAGCCAAGCGCCGGCGCCAATGCAAACACACCCGAGACCATGTATGCCAGCGATGTGGCAGCCAGCTCCTTGGCGCCAATGTTGCCGATGGCCACAAAGTTTGCAAAGCCAAGGCTGAACTGCAGAAAGTACGTTGCCACAATTGGAACCGACGACGCGGCGAGCCACTCAAACTCCTGCTTGGCAACTATCCGGTACGGCTTCCTTCCGCGGTACTGCGGCTGGTACTGAGTGTACTGTGTGGCAGACTTGAGCAGAGATGTTGTCTCGTTGGTGCCTGCATCGGCTGAATCAGCCAGTGTTGTCTGCGAATCGGCACGCTGGTACTTGGTTAGAGATGACATTTCTGCGAGGGATGCTGGTTTTGATCTGGCTGTAGATGGGCGTGATGCTTGAGGATAGGAAACGGAAAGAGGAGAAAGAAAAAGAAAGATGAGAGAAAAGCAACCAGAGACAGAAAACCAGACGAGGGCGTGGACGACACGAAGATGCTTGGGATGTTGCGTCGGCGGGAGGATAGTAGGACAGGGCATCTGCTTTTAAGTTGTCGGCAGACGAACAAGGCCTTAGCACCAACAAACAGGTGTCGACAATTGCCTTTTTCGCGTTCGAGAAAAGGGAGCACGGAATAGCTGGTAGGAGAAAAATATACACACGCAGACATTCCTCTGTCCTGTTGCAGCCCGGTAGAGGCTGTGAAATGATGCAGGTTGTAAAGTGGCTGCGCTGGGCGGGCACTGATGTTTCATGTCTAAAGGGGCAATGCACAAGCGTTCGGCAGCAGCGATTTAGACAGATAAAGCTCGGCAGCAGCATCTGTTGGGTCCTGCAGCCTCCCCACCTTCCGCTTGTATTTATAAAAGATAGTCGCGTACTAACAATACATGATGCATACATCCTGCCGAGCACTGGCGTGCGTAGTTTGTCCTGGGATTTGCGTTGGGGGGTGGGGTGGCCAGAAAATGCTGTGCAGCTGAGCGCGGCCGAGGATACCCACGTTGTGATGCCTGCTTCTGCAGCACATGCATTGCCTGTTGGGCAGGTGGGAATGCACCCCCCATGCCCGATGTGCATGGCGCAATGATGAACCAAATGCTTCACCCATTCATGAACCGCTGTCTGTATATACTGGGCCAAAATACACGGAGGGAGAAGCGTGCCGCTGCTTAAGGGGTCTGCTCCCAATCACCGTGCCAGGATGCGACCGATAGTGCTCAGATGATGGTAGGGGCCGACGCGTGTCTTGTGCACCTGGGCTATAGTGCCGCACCCAAATGAGGCAACAGCCACTGCATTCCCATTCACGCCCCTGCGATGACGACCGAAAGAGCCACAATTCCGTTTGGGTCGCGCGGTTCCTTGGATCGGATTCGTCGGCTGCTCTCCGAAGCCTACCCCTGACGAAACCCGGTCACAGCTCATGGGAAAAATGATGCTGGGAATATGTGGCATCACTGCTGACGAATATGCCCTGGAGAGAATACCCGGATTTGAAACTGGGCCGCTCATGGGAGCCAGCAGGCACGTTTTTCAGGTGGGTCGGCACACTAGCACACTGGCACCTAGCTCGGCAGCTGGCAAGCGCCTGTGGATACAATTCCTGTTTTAGACAATGTAGGCAGTATGCACTGCTTTCATGCATCTCCCCTCCCCTATTCCTTGTATGTGTGCAACAAGCTGCTTGCCGTAGAATATTAAAATGTGCAAGGTATACGACCATGGCTGCTCACAATTAAACCTTTATTTGCAACTCCAGCAGTTTTGTGGTTTTAAAAGCGTCATGTCATCTGCTGGATTTCCAATGTCAAACAATGTTTCGTTTGCACCCGCTTACCCCTTCGGAGCTTGGCGCCCAACCTATGCATTCCGCTTCATTTGCTACAGGTTTCGGGGGTAGAACAAAGAAGGAAATGCAGTGCTCATGTGCGTTTCATAACAAGAGCAACGAGGAGAGTTGGCGGAAAGAGGACAATCAGACAGACAGTTCTGCACAGAGCCTGCTCGGTCGCTGGCCAGTGGCTGTACTTTGTGACGCCAGCGGCTATGCCGACCTTCATTGTCGCCTGCATTATCTGTTCACGCATTTACAGCCTCGGCATGGCTATTCTCATCATCCCCTTTCACCAGAAGCTGTTTCTCGTCTGCCTATCCTCATGAATAGCTCAGGCTATATAGTGCAGTGGTTCTTTTACAAATGCAAAACATCAAGAAAAAGGCGTGCAAAGTCTCGGAACTTCCTTTGTAGCTCACCAGTCGGTGTCGCCATCAGTTTGACAGCAAAGAACCAGCTTCAAGCTCATCGCTGACCAGTGCAGCGTCGGGGGCCGGCTCCTCGTGGTTCTTGAGGCGCTCCAAGGCATGCCTGACCTCCGCCTTCCAGTCAACCCACATGTAAATGTAAGTAATTTGCAGGGCAGACGAAATCATAATGCCAATACACAGGCCCCACCACAGACCAACAGCCTGCATGTGGTATGGGCCGTAGCCTAGGTAGAGCGCGATGGGGACAGCGCACAAGTAGAACCCAACTATATAGATGTTGGCACTGATCTTCTGGCGGCCAAGGCCGCGCAGAATGGCGCCCAGGATGGCATTCAGGCCATCGCAGATGAGGAACGTGCATGCAACAGGCATCAGTTTGGCTGTCTCGCGAGCGACATTTGGGTCCGAGGTGTAGACCGAGGTCCAGAAGTCGCCAAAGAACACCAAAAACATGGTGCCGGTCATGCCGACCATAATTGACGCGATGATGGACACATCGGCAGCAATGCGCGCCTGGCGCGGCTTTGCAGCACCGATCAGGTTGCCGATGCGCGGGCTGGCACCGAATCCCAGTGCATTGCTAAACTGGAAGATCAGACCGACAGAGTTGAGCATAATGGCCTGGCCAGCAAGCTGGTTGGCGCCAAAGTACGAGGCACCGATGGTCAAAAGCTCGAATCCGACCCACTCGGCACACACGGTAATGACGGCAGGGATTGCAAACCGGTAGTACTGGGACATGTTGCGGAAAGCACGGCGTGTCCATCCACCCCAGGTCTCGGCGGCGCTGGAGCGGCGCGCGTAAATCAGGATACCAGTGAACAGCAGCCAGTTGGATATGACGTTGACGATCGGTGCACCGACAAACCCGATTCCGTAGGTCTTTGAGCGAACAAAGAAGAAGTTGTTGAACCAGTGGATTGGCGCGATAATCATCACAACCACAGTGCCAGCGCGCATAATCTCCTGTGCCTGAAGATAGCGCTTGAAGGCTTCGAACATGGACCACGGCCAGACGCCCAGAATCTGGATCCGCAGGTACATGCCGGCCAGGCTCGCAATCTCAGGATCCTGGCGCAGAAGCAGCAGAATGTCCTTGGCAAACCACAGAACCGGAGAGACAATGAATAGATGGGTTGTGACGGCGATGATGCCGCGCTGGAAATGGAATCCCACTAACCGCTTGTCGCGCGACGCTGTGAAGGCTGTGGAACAGAACGTGTCCATGGCGGACACCAGGCCGATAGACGGCGCCAGCGCAAGAATGCCCATGCATGTCACCGACAGAGACATGGCAGCCAGCTGCTTTGCGCCGAGGTGGCTGACTGACATGACGTTTACAAAGAAGAACGACGATTGCAGCATCATGGTCAGGATGACCAGCGACGACGACGACGCCATCCATTTCGTCTCGCCCTTGGCCACGGCCAGCCATGGCGAGGTGGTGTCATGTTTGGAGATCTCGAGGCTGGTAGCAGATGGCGATGTGCTGAGGAGCGGTGTTGTCTCGCCGCTGTTGTGTGCTGTAGGGGCAGCAGACTCGAGGTCTGATGGGCGGGGCTGCGCGGTCATTGTTGTCTGTGGGTACCCTCCTGCAGTCCGAAATGAAAAAATATCGGCGATGTGAAGGTATTAAATGACGCAAAAATCGGAACAAAAGAGGGAAAAAGGAGTAATTGCAGGTTTGTGCTGCCGCCAGAGGGTGTACCTTGCGCTTTATAGCTATCGAGAGGCTAAAACTCCTGCGCGGTCTGGGTGCGGCCTCCCTAAAGGCAATCCCTAGGGCGGTGCGCGAGCAGAACGGACAAATTATATGGCGCAAACAAATTTCCGTCTGGCCGCAGCGCTCCTCTACGGCTTGCTCGTGTCCAATGCAATTGTGCCTTTGAACCCAAAAAAAATCCCATTCGGTGCTGCAAATGGCAAGTAAAAGCAGACGCAGTGGTCAGTTGTTGCGGCCAGAGCGCGCTTGCGCGCCTCAGCAGCAGATCCACTCCCCTGCCGTGAGAAAGCGACATCCATTAAATTGGCCCCCCGGTAATTGTCCATGACACATTAACAGCATATGTGATTCACGGCAGTGCAGCGCTGTAGCAGACACGTCTTCATGGCGCAAATCCCCGAGCTGCTCCGTCTACTACACCTGGCCATCGGAGGCGGTCTACTGGAGAGGGGTCGCAGGGCAATGCCAAGGGCGTTTCGGGTTTCTGGCCCAGGCGGAACTGTCCATCAGAAAGCGGGTGTCTGTCGGGCGCTGTGACGACTCGGGGACGCATCCGCAGCGCCATGACATTTGTAAGCTGGATCAACAGACTCTGCAGTATGTCAAATGACTGCTGTGATGCATATGCTAGAGACAAGGCAAACCCAGCGCCGTCCACACCGCTACCATTGGCCTGTCCATGAGCCTGGTGAAGGGGGTCAAGCTGCATCCGATGCTGGCTTTTGTCCTGCTTTCGATGAATACGCGTGTTTACAGAAAAAATGATGCTGCTGTTTATTTGCTGTCTACATTGCTCACGAGTCCTTGGCGAACAGCTCGGGCTTGGGCGGATCGATCTTGAACTTGTCTGAGCGGTGCGACACGTATGCCTGGAGCTCGCAGTTGGACAGATCGGGCACCACGTACGTGCGCACCTTGTTCAGATCAACGACGTAGTTGCCGTGCTTTGTGTGCTGTCCCATCGAGCCTGTGCGGTTACCCTTGTAAAAGTTGCGGCCCTGCTTCGACGTCATGACCCGCGCTTCGCACCACGGAAAATACCCTTGATAACCTGCTGCATCGTCGCCACCCGAAATTATTGTGTAAGAAAAAGGGTTGAATTGAGTGCGTGTAGGACTGAAAAGACCGCCGTATTTCTTCACGCTGAGATAAACCCGCCACGCTCGCAGGGAGGGGCTGATTACTGATCTAATCGATTATCTGAAAAAGTTGTCGAAAAAATACCCAAAAAAAGTCCTGCAGTTTGTGGTCGCTCCGTTGTATCCGCCCCACACGCCCCGCCCAACAGCTCTCTTCTGCTTGCTCGCTCACACTCTGAACAACATCATTCACTACTAGTACTATCTGACAGCCATGGGAGTGCAAAAGAAGGAGGCGTATAAGCCCAACAAGGTTCCGGGGAACCTCAAGCTCAAGGGCGAGAACTTTTACCGCGACCGCAAGAAGGTGCAGTACATCAACATGCTCAAGGGCGGCAAGGCCAAGTACGACAGCAAGGGCAACCTGCTCAAGGCAGCGCCGTTCCAGTCGCGGGAGGCCGGGCCAGCGCGCATTGAGCCCAACCGCAAGTGGTTCGGCAACACGCGCGTGATCGGACAGAAGGCGCTGGAGGAGTTCCGCGAGCAGATGGCGACCAAGATCAACGATCCGTACCAGGTGCTCATGCGGGCGCAGCAAGCTGCCGACCAGTCTGCTGCACGACAACACAAAGATCGGGCGTGTCAACATGCTGCAGACCGAGGCCTTTGGCGACACATTCGGACCTAAGGCGCAGCGCAAGCGGCCCAAGCTCAGCTTTGAGGACTTTGAGCAGATGGCGACACGCATTACGGACTCGAACGACAACTACGACCACAAGAAGGACACCAACCTGCTGGCCAACAAGCAGAGCGACTACACCGATGCCGCCCGCGACTGGTACTTCAACGCCGGTACGTCGAAGCGTATCTGGAACGAGCTGTACAAGGTGGTGGACTCGTCGGATGTCATCCTCCACGTGCTGGATGCCCGCGATCCGCTGGGCACCCGCTGCCGGCACGTCGAGAAGTACCTGAAGGCTGAGGCGCCGCACAAGCACTTGGTGTTTGTGCTCAACAAGGTCGATCTGGTGCCGACGTGGGTCACGGCGCGCTGGGTCAAGGTGCTGTCGCGCGAGTACCCGACGCTGGCGTTCCACGCCAGCATCAACCACTCGTTCGGCAAGGGCTCGCTGATCCAGCTGCTGCGCCAGTTCTCGCGCCTGCACTCGGACCAGAAGCAGATCAGCGTGGGTCTGATCGGATACCCGAACACGGGCAAGAGCTCGATCATCAACACGCTGCGGCAAAAGAAGGTGTGCAACGTCGCACCGATTCCCGGAGAGACCCAAGGTCTGGCAGTACATCACCCTGATGCGGCGCATCTACTTGATCGACTGCCCCGGAATCGTGCAGTTCTCGTCCAGCGACACCGACGTCGACATTGTGCTCAAGGGCTCGATCCGTACGAGAGCCTGCTCAGCCCCGAGGACTACATCCCCGAGATCCTCAACCGCGTGCGCCCGAGTACATCCGGCGCCACTACAACATCGAGAACTGGGCCGATGCCAACGACTTCCTTGGCGAGCTGGCCAAGGTCACCGGTAAGCTCAACAAGGGCGGCGAGCCCGATCTCCATGTCGTCTCCAAGATGGTCCATCAACGACTGGCTGCGCGGCCGTCTGCCGCACTACAAGGCGCCGACCGAGTACGCCGAGCCGCTGGCCGACTACGTGAAGAAGTCGGAGGAGACCGCCGAGTCGGCTGTTGAGAAGCAGACTGAGCAGGTGTCCGCTGACGAGGAGGTCGATGCGGAGGAGCCCGAGGAGGAGGTTGAGGAGGAGGTCGTTGCTCGCCACCACAAGGTCAACGTGACGCAAAAGTTCAGCAAGATCCCGGTTGTTGCCGAGTACCTGCCAGTTGATCTCGAGGGCGACAAGGAGCTGCGGCAGTCGGAGCGCGACATGGGCTCAGACAGCGAGGCAGAGAACGAAAAGTCCAACAAGCGCAAGAAATCCGACAAGGACTCGGACAAGAAGAGCAAGAAGGCCAAGCGCGCTGCGGGCGAGGAGAACGACAACGAGCCGGACTGGGATGAGGTGTTCCAGAGCGTCGTTGGTGAGGAGGCTGATGCTATTGACTCGGAGCTCGAGTCTGGCTTCTCGTCGTCTGACAATGACGACAACGAGAAGAGCGATGATGAGGAGGAGGCCACTGATGCCGAGGAAGCCCAGCCCGCGCCGGCGGAGGATGGGTCCGAGGAGGAGAACCCGCGGAAGAAGCGCAAGGCACCGCGTATGACCACCAACAAGATGAAGATCGGCAAGCACTACTACCCAGATGCCAACATCAAGAACAAGAACCGCAACAAGGTGCGCCCCGGTGGCCCCCCGACGCCATGGTCAAGCGCATGCGCAAAACCAGGATCGTGGACCGTGTCCAAGAAGAAGTAGTTCCTCAAAAACCAAGCTCCGTTTCCGCAATATATACCCGCTCTTTTTCAATATGCAATCGATTGGCCAGTGGGCAGATCGGCGGTGCATGGGTCCAGCGAAGTCCCAAAAAATTCATGGACGTGCGCATGGATTGTCACCTGAATCGTGGGGGCTGGGCGGACGGTGGCTGCCCGGCTGACTGGCCTGAGGCACGCCTCATGCGCCTTTCTCCTTCAAATCCCCTACTTTCGTACGCCTTTATTCTGTATTGTCAACAAGTAGTTAGCCATGGCACCCAGCGTAAGTGTTCGGGCAGCGAGCGAGGCAAGGAGCCAGAGTGCACGCATTGCTCTGAATTTTCAAGGCCCACTCATGCAAACGGTATCCTGTAGGTATCCTTCATATTCAACCCAAACACGCATGCGCAGTCGGTGTGGGAAAAGGTAAGCGCTGCAGGGCAGATCCAAGCACCAGCAAAAACCGGCCCCAGTGAATACCTCACACTCACCGTACACTCCAACACGGACCGTTTCTAGCTCAGACCGCACGCAGAGAAAGAGGCTAGCCGGCATAAAATGGGTGGCCAAGCCAACCAAGCGTGCCGGCCACGCCGCGAACTGGCCTACGCCAGCATCTTCAGCGACCACTGCACAGTGGTGGTAGCTATTGGCGGCGACGGCCTCTTGCACGAAGTAGTCAACGGATACATGGACGCCCACGGCAAGCAGTCCGGTGCCGCCATTGCAGTGATCCCTGCCGGCACCGGCAACGACTTCGTCCGGTCCTTTCCGAAGGCCGCCTGCGGTGCCGGCGCCCGGCGATATCCTGGATCTGATCTTGAATGACCAGCGTGTGAGAGTCGATATTGGCAAGTACAGCTGCACGAGCTCGGCGAGCGTCAGAAGCTCAACTGGTACCAGCGGTTATTTTGTCAATGCGGCATCGGTTGGGCTGGGCGGGCATACCGCGATGATGCTGGCGCAGGCGCGGTGGAGAAATAACGTGCCCGGATCCATTGCATACCTGGCTCAGGCCGTCAAGACGTATTTTGTCGGACTATCGGGCTCCGCTGGCCAGGTACTCGTTCTGTCTGAAGGATGGTGGCGGGGCATCGCCTGATATCACAGCCCAAGCTGTTGATTGGCGTCGTAGCCAACGGAAGAGTATTTGCCGGAAACATTGGCATTGACGCAGCTGCGCGTCTCGATGATGGGCTGCTAAGCTTTGTGTGCATAAAGAACGCCAGTTTGGCACAGGTCCTGGCCAAGGTTGTGCCGGCTGCGCTGCTATCGACGCTATCAAGTGTCCCACCAGCTTTGGGTGATATAGCGAAAAATGCAGTCAGCGTACACATGGAGGCAGTCGACGAAGACACAGTAGTTATTATTGAGACGGACGGCGAGATTGCCGGCGTGCTGCCCGCAGACTTTGAGGTAGTGCCGCGGTGTCTCGACATAATTGCACTCGAGTTATAGAATGTTGGTATATATTTTTAGACAGAGATGACAGAAGATTTGGTAATTAGATGGCGGTAGAGGGTAGTAAGATAAAGATGTCATAACCTATTTAGGATGAAAGGGAAGAACGTGAACTCTGCAATGTGCAAGACAGGGCCTCACTCGTCTGCTTCATCCAGCGGCTCCCTGCGCGTGCTGCGAGGTCCGAGGACAAATGACGACACAAAGCTCCGGGCGCTGTTGTTGTACACCTGCCGGTACAAAATCTCCCACCGATCGAGCTTCTCCTCCTCGCTCATCACCAGCGCATCGTTGATTGCGTTGGAAATCGCCCGCGTATCCATTGGGTTGACGCCCAATGCACCGCCGCTGAATGCGCCGTACGTGCCGACAAACTCGCTCAGAATTAGTGGCGAGTGCTTCTCGCGCTGGCACAGCACAAATTCGTGCGATGTCAGATTCATTACCGTCGCGCAGCGACATGACCATCATTGCGTCAGCAGTAGACAGCAGCGCCAAGTAGTGGGTGTACGGGATGTCTTTGTGGAAGAAGACGACCGGCTGGTGCTCGATGTTGCCAAACTTGGAGTTGATCCGGTTGACGACATCCATGACTTGCACATGCAGCTCGTTGTGCTCAGCTGTGGTCAGGGCAATCTGGAATGAACACGGTCTTGGAGGCATACTCTGGATGGTCGTTTAGGAAACATCTCATAGCCAAGCAGCTTTTGGCGCACGCCCTTGACGTAGTCGAGCTTGTCGCGACCGACTATCAGGTACTTGCCCGCGTACTTTTCCTTCAGGAACTGGATAAGATCGCCCACGGCAACATTGCTCCTACATGGTGGATAATTTGGGAAGATATTAGATTCGCTGGTTGCTCGGAGACATGGCCGCCAACTGCCCTTGTGCATGCAATAGCTGAAGCACAGGTGACCGTCCTAATTAATGATCGCCGATGGCTGCTAATTGGCAGCGGCATTCAGGATTTTGCAAGAGGATTCGCATCAGGCGTGGCCAGGGAGGGGAGGGGAAAGAGACATGTCGTATGTCGGGTTGCATGCTATCGATGATGGCTGCCTGGCCTTTCATCATCCCTTCTGTTGATTATTGATGGTGGGGAGTGCGGAGCCGCTTACCATTTCTCCTCAACGCTGGCTGGGTCAAGACCCATGGCATATTGGCCAACGACCACTGGCCCCTTGTCCAGAAACAGGCCGCTCGGCGACCCCTCGACACCAAGAACGCGCTTTGCAGTCTGAATAAAGTGCCGCTTATATGAAAAGGTCTACATGGAGCGGAACATTCCAAGGATTGTCAGTGTGTGGGTGGGGTATATGTGGAAAGGCCCACAACAGATGCTGCGCCCGCAGTACCGTGCCAGAAAAAAAAACAACAGATATGATACAACAGCCAATGTCAGGTTGAGGCATAGCCTTTGTTTTCCTATGGGTGGACACAACACAGCAAATCCAAGCCCATGTATGCACCATGGTCATGCCATGCATTATCAGGCTTTAATTAAAAGAGGATAGTCCCCGCCATAGCCATTTAGCGCGCCTCACGCACTCGTCCTCCTGGTTTCAGGCAATAGGAGAGGGCCTGGCCGTGTTGCCGACAAGAAATCACTCACAGCAAATGCATGTACATATGCCCAACACACTTACCTGCAAGCCGACGAACATCAGCCCCCAGCATCCCCTCAAGGCAGCTCCTTGCGGACATGGAGGCAGCGGAAGATCTCAGGAGCTGGGGAAGGGGATGTGCAAGAAGAAGCCGACCTTGGCGTGCGGCAGGCGCTCGCGAATCAGCTTGGCAGCAGCATTAAATGATAGTCGTTGACCCAGATGACGTCTCCTTCGCGGTATATCTCGACAATGCGGTTGGCAAACTTCTGGCAGGTGGACAGTGCTGCCTCATACGCCGATTTCTCCCAGCCGTGCCAGTGCGGCATCTCGGGCATGATGTAGTGGAAGGCTGGCCACAGAAGCTACATGACAGGGAGTGGCAGCGACACAGCATGGGTTAGCAGACAGAAAGAAAAGGGCCCCAGATCGATAGCGCACAGATGCGCTGAAAGAGCATGAAAACTGATAAAGTGCAGATAGCATGGGGAGCGGACACCACCGCTTATCACGGCATCACAGCACACCTGCTGCGTGCATATGGCCACACGCCAAAGCCTGCGTTTCCTGAAGGAAAAGCCAGGCGCTGGCACGGTGCTGGCGGGTATTAGCGGCACATTGTGTACATTACCTGCTTGCAGAAGCGGCTGTAGTGGCCCTCGAACTCCTTGTCGCTGACAAACACCGGCACGGTCTCGAACTCATCCAGCAGGCGGCTCGACACGGCGGCCTTGCGCTCCTCGGACCAGCTGTCGGTGCTGACCCCAATCTCGCCAATCCAGATGCGCTCGGCAAACTGGTCCAGGCTGGCGTTGACGCTGTTGAACAGGCCAATGTTGCCGACGTTCATGCTCGACCACAAACTCATCGCTGGTGCCGGGCACTACCGACGGCGACCACGGCATATCGCCGGGCGACACCATCGAGCTGATGTCGCTGCCACTGCTGCTGCACGTGGTGGAGATGTTGAGCCCCACCAGCGACGCTGTCAGCGCCGGGTCCGCGTGGCCATTTGTATTACCGTTACTCTCGGATACTCCGCCATCAAGCCTGCTCCCCACCAGCCCGCGCTGCGATGCTGCGACCTCCTTGGCAGCGCCCGCCAGCGTCGCCGACTGGGCCGCACGCCCCACAGTCTTGCGTTTTGCCGGACTGCTATGCATGCCGCTCCGCCTTGCCTGCTTCTCGCGCATCAGATCCCGCGTCGCTTTGCGCGAATAATCCAGCGTATTGGCCGGCGGCGTGTGTGCGCCTGCTGCCTCATCAATGCTGAAGCCCAGCTGCGTCGGGTCCAGCCGCCGCACATGCGGCTGCTCGTCGTGCTCGTCGTGCGGCGCCAGCCGCGCTGCGTCGCCGTTGGGAGGTGACTCGCCGGGCTCCTTGCGATCGGCGGAACCCGACCGTGAGATCGGCGTCAGCTTGAACGCATTCACCGAGAACGACGAGCGCCGCCGGCTGTGCGGCTGCCCGTGGTGGCCCAGCGGCGTTGTGTGTGTGCGGTGGACGCTGCTGCGCCGCCCCTTCCAGACCGAATTGCGGCCAGTCGACCCGCTGCGCATGTGCCGGTCGGCCGCTTGCATGGCGTTGCCTGGAGGCGTGCCGTTCTCAGCCGGTTGGTCAAAGTTGACAGAGTACGGCGCAAAGAGCGACACCACGAGTACACGCGACTCCATAGTGCTGAGTGGAATGTGCCTTGGCTAATTTCGTTCGAGTGAAGAAAAAATGCGTGGCCAGGACGGCGATCAAAAGAGAGAAGAGAGAGAAGACGCTGTTAGTAATGGAGCCAAGCCGAACACAGCCAGACGGGGGAGGAGGCTGGGTGGGAATAATGTATAGAGCACACAGAGCGTGCGTGCTTGCTTGCTAGGGCAGTAGGGCACTTTAGAGAGGTGAAAATACAGCGCTGGCGAGGCAGAGGTGGAAGCAAGGAGAATAGAGATTTGTGTATAGCCGTGTGGAGTCCGTTCTAGCGAATGCCACCTTTTCGTGTCTAAATACAATGTTTGTCCAGGGGTGTTGAGGGTGGGTGATGGACACACCCCTGCAATCTTTCTGAAGAAGACGAAAAAATGAACTGCCTGAGCACGGATATGCACCGTATCATTCGCTGAGATACTGCCGAGGATGCCAGAGCCTGACAATCATTGACGAATCGCACTCCCTTCGCTCACAGATGTGATATTCGTTTCGCCAGAATGACGGCCCCACACCCTCCTCGCCCAGGGACATGTGCCCCGGTGCTGTGGAGAATACCTCGTCGCCAAATGGGACTGCTGATATGCTCAACACGGGCCCATCGTTCTTCAAGAACAATGACGCGATACTCTACCTGGTCTGATTTGCTTATGCGAAGCAGTATATGAATCGTTTTCAGGAGTCGCCCAAGGGCCTTGTGTGTTTACCTGAAGCACAGTTTGAGAATCAGAAAACAGGGAGGAAACAGCCCAGCAGATAATCGAGGGTGTCTCCGCCTGTGCCCCGCGCACCGCCTTTTATATGTGGCTAGCGAGGCAGCACCGCATCACGCAGACCAACTTCGCATCACTGACTGACGTCACTCGCTCCTTCCGCTCCCTTTTTGTTTGCGCTGCGCACCATGAGGAACGCCAGGACACCACTGGCAGAACATGCAGAAAGCGACACTGGCAGCAGACCCGCGCTCCTTCACACTCCCCAAAAACAT
>NW_024468373.1:0-29363 GCF_002104995.1 Linderina pennispora
ATGGCCAGGTGGGGCAGCACAGCCCCATGGCAGACCAGCCCAATACAGCACCCCCACCAGCGCATGGCCCGCAGTCCGTACAATCGAGGTGCCGGCCCGCATGGCAGACGACGATTTGGGGCGGAGGGAGTCGCGTCGGCGCGGGCACATGCAGCGGGTAATCGATGGGATCTCACGCGGATTCAGTCGGATGCGCACGCGGCGCAGCGCCTCGCAGCCAGCGACGCGCGCGAGACCCGGCAGCGCATTGCCGATGCAGTTCAGCGCGAGATGGCCCAGCTGCCGTCACCGCAGCACATGTACTTCCGGTACAATGTCGACCCGGCGGCACCGGTGGCCGACCGCACGAGCATCAGCGACTCGCCGATGGTCAACACGCCTACAGTCAGAGCGCCGACGCACCGCCGCAACCCGACGTTCCCGTCACGCACCTTCGACGAGATAGTGCAGTCGGTGGAAGAGCTCCCGCATGTGATCAAGTCTTCGCCGGTGTTCAGCACCGAGTCGCTGGCGCGCCTGTACGGGAGCGAGTCGGCTGGTGACATACCGCAGGTATTCCCAGCATCAGCTAGCCACTCGGCGGATGGACTAGCGGGCGGCGTGTCGGTGGCGGTGGAGCAGAAGCTGACTGATGCGTTCATGCAGAGCGTCCACGTGTCATCGCGGCTGCATCGGAAGGTTAGCCCCGAGACATCGTACGGGACGTTTGTGCGGTTCCATAGCAGCGGCGAGCTGACGGGCATCCAGGTAGCTGGGCAATACGTGAGCATGGAAGATATGGACCAGCCCGAGCACCTAGAGTCGTACGCCAGTGACTTCGACGGCAGGCTGAGCCGGTGGTGCAGCCGATGGCCAGCTACCACCGCAACCACGCAGGAGTCATGCGGTTTGTCGAGACTATGCGAGCCAACCGCCAGGCCAGCGCGCGGCGCCGCACCGCAGCCGATGCAGAGCGCGTGCTGCAGCATAACCAGCAGGCGATGCTGGATGCAGCCCTGCATATCGAGCAACAGCAACAGCAACAGGAACAGAGAAAGAAGCAGGAGGACCTGGAGCAAAGGAAGAAGCAGGGCCAGCAGCAGCCGCCTGTCTGCCCGGGCTCGAGACGCGCGGCAGCGCCGACACAGCGTCTTTGGTATCTTCTGCACGCCCGGCCATGGTACACCGTCGCCACCGGCGTCGCCTGCACTGCTGCCCAACCGCGACAAACCGCTGCCATTGGTACCCGACGCACATGTGCTGACGCGCAGCCGGTCGTTCCCACACATGGCAGCGCGCGGTGGACACCAGACGGCACGCATGTGGCATGGCATGACCGCGCAGACCACCCGCTGGAACACGCGACCCGCAGCGCACCGAGCGCATCAGCTACCCGCTGGGCTCGCAGCCGCGCATTATGGCTCCGGTTCCCGACGAAGCTGGCCGCGCAGCCGATCCGCTACAGATCCACGGCATCCTGGAGTCGATCCGGGTGCCTCTGGAGGCAGGACGCGTCCAGCGAGCGCAGCCGTCGTGGGTTCCTCTCGGGTTGCTGGGAAAACTGGCTGGACATCCGCGTCGCAGGCGGCACACGCGGCGACACACCGTGGCTGCCATTGAGGAGCCCATGCTGCCACGCCCGCCGTCGCCGCCGCCCAACGTCATGGTGAGGCATCCCAGTGGCCACACTGTCCGAGGATATCTGCGAGAACATCGCCAACACGTCCATTGACAACGCATTGTCGTCGACACAAGAAGCGCATGTACGCACAGGTTCTTGAATGCCCTGCGCGAGACTGGCTCGCAGCTTGTGCCGCGTGACCCGGACCACGACTCAGGTCCTCTGGGCCACGAGTCGGTGGTCAGCCCGCCGCAAGACAGCTCTGCCTCCACGCACACAGGACTGGGATTGGTGGGCCGCAGCCCGCAGGCCTCCTATGAGCAGCCCGACGGTTGGCGTGACTCGGCCATAGCCAGCCATTGGACGCCGACGTCGGGTGCCCCCTCGGGTAAGGAGCGGGACTGGCCAACGCCAGCAACGACGCGCTGGTATCGATGCCTCGCCGAAACCTGCGGAAGCTCCAGGGAGCACAGTCAGCGCCTGCCTCGCACGTGGTCTCGGGAGCCGCCAGCACCACCGGCTCGTTCACCGATATGTTTACGGGCGACCACGAGATCCTGCGCAACCACGCGTACTCGTTGTTGCCTGGCCTTGAGGGTATCGGCTCGCCCAGCACCCAAAAGGCACAGTCGCCTGCTGAAGAACACGACCACCAGCTCGGCCTGCCGCCAGCCGATTACCGGCCGATCAGTGCCGGCAGGCGTTTCCAGCACGAGACCTTTGCGTCATACGAGTCGCCAGTCAGCGACACGGGCACTGGACGAACACAGATTCTGGACTTTGAGGAGCAGCATGTGAGCAAGGAGCCGGTTCATAGGCGGCCGTCGGCGCGTCCGGCGATCAAGGAGGTTGGCGAGCTGGATCTGGGGCGACTCCAATCCGACCCACATGGAGTCCCTGGAAACTGCTGCTGCTCAAGATTCCGCTTCTGCTGGCGTGTCGAGCTCGGTGCCAGTGAACAAGACGCCTGGCATACTAGTTAGCTCAGACAAGGAGGACGAGTCTGCCGAGGACAAGCCGACTGATCCCGAGACATTGGCCAGGCTTGTGATGGCGTCGCCGGATCCGCGCAATCTGATCTACGACTCCAACTCGCGCTTTGGGTCCATGGGGTCACCCGCTTCTAATTCCCAGGAGCCTGCGCGCCACATCGACTCGCTGTTTGCCGATGACGGAAAGCCGCTGGCAAATGCCAGCTTCGAGGTAAGTGTTTACTGCGTGTTTGTAACTCTGGGTGCACAAACAACAGCTTGTCGCGCCTTCACCTGGTCCATTGATCTGCCCACAGCCAGTATTGTTGCTGTTTCTTTGTTACCGCCCTCCTTCACCTCACCCACTAAGCACCTTCTCCTCCTCCTGCCCTTCACATTAGACATCCAACCACATAGCCGCCACCCAGACCAGCGCTAGTGTCCTGGAGGGTATCCCGCTTGGCGACAGCATTGCAACTGCCGATACCGCCTCTAAGGATTCCGAACGCTTGCCGGTAATGGACGCCCTCCACATCGATACTCTGGCGCGGGTAAGCGTGCAGGCCCAGGCCTCACACGCGTCGCCGGCCACACAGAAGACCCAACTGACTGACTCGCCCGTCGCCCCACCTGCCCAACTCAATGGCTCGCTGACACTACACGACTACGTGCAGCAGCAGAAGACGCATCCCGACGATCTGACGCCCGAGCAGGCCCACCGCCAGCTGGACTTCCGTGTCAGCCTGCTCGACCACGCCTCTTCGCCGAAACCACGTGCCGCCTCACTGCCAGTACCGCCGCCCCAGCCAAGCACCCCTGGCATGCGGCCGCGCTCCGTATTCGCGAGTCCGCCTGTGGCAGCCGCCCTGGGAGCGCGCAATCTGCCAGCGACTTTCCAGTCCCTAGCCATGGCGTTGAACGAGGAGTTGGCGGATCGCGTGCTCTTTGACGCCCTGCTGGGCGATGGCGGTGCCTTGCAGCAGCCGGCATTGCAAGAGGTGCAGCGCCAGAGTCTGCCGTCTGCCCAGCCACTGTTTGATCCTGAAACAGATACCGGTGAGAACGGCGTGCCTGAATCAGTGGTGCAGGCGTTCATGGCCGGCGATCTGACGGCAATTGATCGGTTTTTCGCCCACGTGATGAAGCTCACTGCTCCTGCGTCGGTCTTTGACGGGGATTTTCCGATAACGACGACTGGGTTTACGGCCTTGACGGTCCGCCTGCGGAGACCCGGGGCCGCAACCAGGAGAAAGTGCAGCCAATGGACATAACCGTGATGCCTGTTGCCGCTGTGGAGTCCAAGGAGATCGATCCGCCGCCGAACAACACGCCGATGCCGGCGTCGCCGCCTCAGGAGGAGGAGTCCAAGGCGGCCTCAGAGAGCTCATCAGGACGCAAGATCGCGGTGCCCAGGTCGCGCATTGCACGTGCAGGTGGTGCATCCCGCTCTAGCATCCCGCTGTCGCCTAGTCTATCGTCCAACTTGTCACCACATCCGGCTGCCTCGCCACAGCAACCTGCCACGCCGCAGCAATCAGCCTCGCCAGTGACCTTAGCTTCTCCTGACAACTCCAGCTGGGTCCAGCATTTTTATGCTGCAACTCCGCCGCCCACACAACCGCAGAATCCACCGCAGATCACAGTCGTCACTGAGCGGCCCGATCCGCCACTAGCTCAGCCCACAAGCGACCCAGAGCGTGTGCGCAACCGCAAGCTGCTGTTGACGCGGCTGCGCGTGCTGGAGGCCTGATCCAGCGCAACAAGCTGGAGGAATCTCGCCTGCAGCCGCCTCCTACATCGCCGATGCGCCCGCCGCTCTCGGCCGAACTCGAATCCATTGCATCCATTTACGAATCGAGTCTGGACATAAACGTCGATAGCTGCGAGTTTGCGCCACGCGCTGTGGAGCCACGCACTGTAGACAAGCCCGTGCAGCGCCGCCCGACCATCGACACGCGCAGGGTGCCTGGCAATGAGGTTTTGCGGAGGCTAAGGCTGAGTGCCGGGTCGCGTCAGACTAGGCCGTTCCGCGCCAGTATGCTGAACCGCGCGTTCCAGCCACCCTCCGAGCATAGCGAGGAGAGAGGTGTAGCTGCGCGTGGAAACCAGCGCCCAGTGGCTGGTAAGCAGCAGAGCGTGTTTGCTGCTTCGGGCCGGTTTGCAAGAACTGCAAATCTGCTTGGATCTGGGTAGAAGACAGTTTTCCATTTATTACCTTGATATATTTGAAGTTCTTTCAGCAGTATATTAGAAGTAGCATTTGCCGTCTTGACTTCCCTCGAACGTCTCACATGCCATAGAAAGTTCCGAGTCAACATTAGACATCTCGCCTGACTGCAGCTCCTCCAGCACAGACGGCGTACACGATTCCTCTGGGTAGGTGGACTGCGGTGAGCCCGTGTATGTCTCCGGCTGATATGTCTCAGGTGCCGACGATAGCTCAGACTGGACATCCGACGTCTCGCCTGACTGGGACTCCTCCAGCACTAACGATGTCTCCCAACCCCCTGAGTAACTGGCATACGTTGAGCCTGTATATGTCTCCGGGTCATACGTCCAGGGCGTCCACGACGACGTCACCGGAATCCACATCGTCTCAAACGAGCAAGACGTGCCGCTAGTGGAGTCAAGGAACGCATGGCACATGGTATGCAGGGTCATCGCCGTCGACGTTGGCGTCGGCATCTCGGTTGTGGTTGGCTTATTGTAATCGAGCGGCACAAACACGTAGTTGTTGTGCGAACCAATTGGGAACTCAAATGCCTTGTCAACGTACGCCGCGCCCATGTTGAATGTGCGCTCCATATCAACAGTGTTATTGTTGTTATCTATGAACGATCCATACTTGTGGTTGATGCACCCGAGCTGGTAGATATTGTAGTCTTTCTGTGTGAAGATCTCGCAGTAGTCGGCTGATGGCCGCTTGTTCGGGTCAAACGTGTTGCAAAACTGCAACATGCCGCCACCATTGAGGTGCATTGGCGTCCTGCAGTTGTTGTTGTGGAAGACGGTAGGAATCGACATCAGAGGGAAACGCTGCAAAATGGAATTTAGAAGAAGCAGTGCTGGTTTGTGTGGAATGAAGGTAGATGTGGTCGGGTTTTTATAGTTCATTTGTCGGACTGCAGCCCAACCAGAGCTGCGGTCTGTGTAACGCAATATGTATTAGGGACATCCTCTCTGGTAGAGATTATCTTTGTTGACATTTTCAGCATATCAGCAGGCTCTTTCTAGAAACCGCTACTTCGATATGGACTGCGGTCTGGACTGATTTTGCTGCTGAACACATTGATTGCTGGGACATCCGTCTCCTTTTACAGCCAGGGGGTAGAATTAGAGTGATCTTTTTGATGTACCTGCGAAACCAGTTAAATGGCGTGGCTTCTCACTCCAAACCTTTCCGACATGTCCTAGTCAAGACTGTGTTGCTGCTCCAGCCAGCTTCTCATCTCCCTGTAAACACAATCAAGCTGTTCAAAGCTGAAAAGCCCCACTCACACGCCTCACTAGCATGTTCACAATTTGTTGGGTATTCGCATAGAGAGCTTGACAATATGCCCAATGCAAAACGTACAATAGTATGGTCCTGTGAGCACTATCCGCTTGCAATTTGTTTCTTGTCTCAAATAACAGAGAGCCACCCTGCCCTTTAACGATACCAGTTTATTTCTCTTAACCGAATTACATATATTTACTATGCTTTCAACCTGCCCAGCTAACCACCAGTCACCGCCCCTATCGCATCTCAAGGGTACTAGCAGTCCTGGTGCTGCAGATTTCTTTGTCATTGTCGTCGAGAGAGGCAAGCAGCCTGATAAAGATGGCTTCGTCGTCCAGGTCTCCGCCACGGATACTGATTTGGCACTGCTTCGTACCAGTATTGCTAGTCACGCAGCAGGAATCGCTATCCTGCCTGAAGCCATCGAAATCGAAGACAGCGAGGGAAATGCGCTTGTTTCCATTGACCAAATCCAGGGCAGCAGGGTCGTATATATCGCCACGCCTATTACCGGCCGCGAGGCCGTGTTCGTCCCTGGCCATCCAATCTTCGGAGTAGTACTGATGGTCATGAAGGAAGTGCGTCAGAACACGAATGGGCTTTTCAATCAATATGGCGACACATACCAGTCCTATTTCTTTGGCATGAAGAACATGTCGACTCGCGACCCTGATGTATTTCACGCGACAATCAACGACGGTGAGTACTTCCAAAAGTCCATGGGCTACCCGTGGTCCGAGCTCCATGAACTGGCTGGCAATGGGCTTATCACCTCGTCATCAGACCATCCGGACTGGAAACTGGCACACCGCTTGCTTGTTCCTGCATTCTCCGCCAGCGCCATGAGGTTGCATGGGTACAAGATGATAGAGATCTCTGAGCAAGCCTGCAAATGGCTCGACAGCCGTATTGGCAAGCATTTCGATATGGTGGATTTTACTACTAGTATCACATTCCAGATGATCGGTAATATCGGATTCTCTTACGACTTCAACCTACTTGACCCAGCGGGGGCCGCTCAGCATCCGTTTATCATTGGCATGGACTACTGTTTCAAGCAGATTCAGCAGCGGTTCTACCGCACCCCACTCTGGAAATATTTGCCCATCGCTGCCAACCGCATGTTCGCCGAGCACATGCGCAATATGAGAGACACTGTGCAGCGGGTCATCGATGAGCGCCGCAACTCGCCGGACGCCGCGAGTATGAAGGATCTGCTTGGATTTATGCTTAATGCGCGCGCACCTGACGAGGACGGCAACCTGGTCGGGCTTAGCGACCGGCTGATCCAAGATGAGATCCTTACCTTCGGAATTGCAGGCACAGAGACAAGCAGCTCGACTATTGCTTTTGCACTGCAGCTCTTGGACAAGCACCGCGACGTTCAGCATCGGGCGCTACAAGAGCTTGCTGCCGCTGGGATCACTGCTGACACATCGCCGACAATCCAGCAAACCAACAAGTTGACCTACCTGACACAGATTATCTACGAGACACTGCGCCTATTTCCACCGGTTCCTGGGTTACAACGTGAGTGTCTGAAGGATTGTATCCTGCCTGGTGGCATCATTATCCGCAAGGGTGATACACTACGTCTCAGCATATGGAGTCTTCAGAGGAACCCGAAGTCATTCCCGAACCCGACTGTGTTTGACCCAGACCGCTTTTCGCCTGAGAATATCAAGAATATCAAGCCTGGTGCGTGGGTTCCGTTTGCATCCGGTAGTCGTGCCTGTATTGGCCGTCAATTTGCCATGATGGAGCTGCGGGCTGTGCTAGCTCGCTTGCTGTCGAGATACGAGTTTCATGATGTTGGCGATGGTGAACTTCGGTATTGGCCAGGAAAAACCACCACAAGTCCGATGGATCTTTTCATGACTGTCCAGAAGCGCACGAGTCTTCCCGATGCCGACACTCCATTGGCAGCAGACGCTGCTGGTGTCAATGGAAACCATACCGTCGAACATGCCGTTCTGCATCCACTTACTCACACCGTCTCTGCTGACAGGCTGCCGCGCACGTTCGTTGTGTACGGATCAAACATGGGTACCAGCGATGACTATGCGACGCAGATGGCCGAGCAGCTGAAGCGCATGGGGTTTGCTGACATTACTCTGGTGTCGCTGAATGACTGGGACTTTGCTTCAATGCAGTCTGCCGATGGCAGGCGCTCTCTGGTTGTGGCTATTACCAGTACGTACAACGGAATGCCGCCCGACAACGCCAGAAACTTTGCCAAGCTGCTCGACCAGGAGACCCGCGCCGACATCCTCAAGGACGTCGACTTTGTGCTGTTTGGCTGCGGCAACTCGCTCTGGCACACGTTCCTGAAGTTCCCGCGCCATCTGTACCAGCGTCTTGATGAGCTTGGTGCCACGCCACTGACGGAGTTTACAGCGGGAGATTCCAACGACGATCTCGACGACGAGTTCATGAAGTGGTCACTCCAGGTCGGGATGATTCTGACTGATCACTACGGCTCCAGTGTCGATGCCTACATTGATGTTGCCACGGACAAGTCGCTGCCGTACTCGCTAAAGTACGTTGACAACAGCCCTGCTGCCCCGTTCAGATTGTCGCTGGAGAATGCATCAGTCAAAATCAACCGCGAGCTGCAGGACGTCGAAAGGAGCGGTCGCAGCACTCGGCATATCGAGATCACTCTGGATGACACATCGGATATCTCGTACACGACTGGCGACCACCTCAATATCTACCCAGTCAACGCACCAGGTGTTGTGCGTGAGGTTTCTGCGATCCTAGAGCTCGATCTGGATACAGTATTCGAGCTGGAGCAGGTGTCGGACGCTTCGCGCTTTGCCCGTTCTGCTGCAGCAGCTATCTATGGCCACGCATGCACCGTCGGTGATGCCCTCCAATATGTCTGCGACTGGAAGGAAGCACCTTCACGCGAGCTGGTTGTTGCGCTGAGTGAGGCTTCAGGCAATGAGCCTGCCTATGATTCGCTGCGCAAGGCTGCTGAAGACGTCAACACGCTAGGCAAGCAGTCGGCTGGCTGGAGTGCATTCACAGCACAGAACCGTACTGTTCTGGATGTGCTGCGCACGTATGCGCCGCTGGTGCGCCAGATTCCATTTGCAACGCTGCTTCACTTTGTGTCGGCCATGGATCCCCGGCGGTACTCGATCGCCAGCTGCCAGTCGGTTGTTGGCAATGAAGTCCACATCTCAGCTGCCATTGTCAACGATACCGTCAATGGCCGTTCCTACGGTGGCCTGGCAACTGAGTATCTGGCATCGTTGGAGGCGGGTGCTCGTGTATCTGTGTCACATCTCCCAGCGCAAGACGTGTTCCACCTGCCACCTTCATCAGATGTGCCTGTGGTGTTTGTCGGCGCCGGTACTGGAGTTGCTCCGTTCCGCGGATTCCTGCAGGAGATGAAACATGCTGGCATTGGCGATGCCGCCATGTACTTTGGCTGCCGCAGCCCCGAGTACGACTACCTGTACAGGGACGAGCTCGAGCAGTATGTCCAAGACGGCACGCTGTCCAAGCTGCAGACAGCATTCTCGCGGGTCGGTGATGAGCGCAAGTATGTGCAGCACCACGTTTCCCAGGATGGAGCCAAGATCTGGTCGCATCTGCAGAGCGGTGGGCGCATCTACGTCTGCGGATCGGCTGATAAGCTGGGCAAGAGTATGAGTGCAGCCATGGCTCGGATCTTTGAAGAGCATGGCGGCCTATCTGCCGACGAGGCGAGCACGTACCTTTCCGACCTGATCTCCGATGGTCGCTACGCCCAGGATATTTGGTGATTAATATTCCAATAAATTGCAAGCTGAATTCTCACTCCCGCTGAACAGCAGGCGGTGCTTTTCAGCGCATCATGACCCAAGACTGTTAGCCATGTCTAGATATGGACACACTATTTATGCCTCGTCTAAGAGAATAGCTGGAGATCGTCGCTACTTCACGAAGTAAACAAAAATATCGGAAACGACGCTCAGGCGCCAACTGATTTTCGGGCCATTTCTCAGCGCCCTTCTTGTCTCCACAAATATACCCATTTCTATTTTTACCTCATACTTTTTTTAACCCTCTTAGAGTTTTAGAGATGTCAAACTACCGTGGCTACAATTCCGGCGCATCTGGCAATGATGGCGGCTTCCGTCGCTACGGGGGTGCTAGCTCCCGCTACAATGCTAGTGGTGGCGGTAGCAACGACAGCTACGGCGACAGCAGCCAACAACGCCAGTATGACGATTCGGACGAAGAAGTCGACTTCATCAAGACAAAGATTACTAAGGCCAAGCAGGACACCTTGGACTCGACCCGTAATGCGCTGCGCACACTGCAGCAGACTGAGGATGTGGGTGTCAAGACCCTGACGAAGTTGGGCGAGCAGACGGAGCAGCTGAACCGCATCGACCGCACAATGGAGATGACTAGCTTGCAGGCCGAGAGCTCGGTGGAGCAGACAGGCAAGCTGCGCACACTCAACAAGTCGATTTTCCACGTTCATGTCAAGAACCCGTTCAGCGGCAAGAAGCGCCGTGAAGCAGAGATGGCAAAGCTCGAGGCCGAGCAGGAGCGTGTGCGCCTGGCCGAGGAGCGCAAGCTGCAAAACGACCACGAGTCGCGTAACCGCATTGGCCGTTTTACGAACCCGAACGGGCTCCGGGCCGCCGGCCCACCAGGCCGCATGACGGCCGATGGCCACACCATTGTGTCAGACACCGGTATGTCAAGGTCGGAGCGCTCAAAGTATACCTTCGATGACAACGAGGATCCCGAGATTGAGAACGAGATCAACGATAACCTGAATGAGATGAGCTCGGCGCTGGGTCGCCTCAAGGACCTGTCTCTGGCCACGCAGCGTGAGCTGAATGCCCAGGATGACCCGCTCCGGCGTATCACTGATACAACTGACAAGACCAGCGACAACATCGGCGTTGCTCGGTACCAACTCAGCCGCATCAAGTAACCAATGTAAGGGGGCTTTCACTTCATTTTCCTTTTTCCTTCCAATATACTACCACCATTACATTACCTGGAATCTAGACGAACATTCAATATTATCCGCTGCTCTATGCAGTGGGATAACGTTATATTCATTCAGCTAGAGATGAAGAGAGGAAAAGATTTTTAGCTGCACTTTCCAATGCCAGACGAGGTACTGGTTACCTTGTCCGCCATGTTCTGGCAGTTGTCCGCCGAAAGCCAAGAAACAGGCGCCTGCTTTGGAAGGTTGCGGTGCCAGATAGCCTCAGTGGTGCCATCGTTGGCAGCATGGATGCGGATGAAGTCGGCCAGCAGCAGATCAGGCTGGATCTGCAGGTGCTCGTTAAAGTCAGTGGCATTGTTGACACTGCTGATGTGGTCAGTGCGGTAGATTGAGTTGTCAGCGACAACGCGCAGCTTCTGGTTGTCATTGAACTGGTAGCCGTCAACTAGGTTGTCCCACAGGGGGATAGTCGCGCCGCCGCGCTTCAGGGGCTCGGTGCTCATATCGATCAGCACATCCCAGTCACCTATCGCTTTGTGGAAGCTGTCGACGTTGCTGTACCCAGTGACATCGCCTGCATGAACAGTAAGGCCAGCATCAGCCAGGCCCTGTACGAACCACTGCTGGCCCTGGTCAACGGTCCAGCTGGTGACAGTGCCGTTGGGGACCCGGTTGTAGCGCGCAAAGCCGACGGTTTTGGTCTGCTTGGTCAGCCCCGTAGACTTGGCGTGGTCCTGCAGGCAGGCATAGCGCGACTCGATGCCCTCAAACAGCTTGTTGGCATCAGCCTCGCGGTTATAGAAGGCGCCGACAAACTTTATCCACTCAGCCTTGCCCAGCATATCGGTTGCGCTCTCTGGGTTGACAGCGACCGAGTACGGGTCACTCATGCCATAGGTGGTGAAGGTCCAGTCCAGCACGTTATCGCCAAGGTCATACGACACACGCGGGGTCAGGATTGCGCGGCGGCTGTTTTTGGTCTTGGGTGTGCCAAAGTTCTGCTGGATCCGGGGGAGTCCATCCAGCCGCTTCTGCATGCAGGGTGATGTCACCTCCAGGAACTTGTACGAGGCACCGACCGAGTCCTGCTCACCGAGTAGCTCTAGAATCGCGCTGGCCGGAGCCGAGTCCAGGGCAACCTTCTTGGCTGGCACGTCGAAGACCTTTGTCCAGTCGCCGACTTGAGTGCTGGTTGCATCGGTAGCTGGGTGATCGGCCGGAGCCGGGGTGCCGCACTGCACCAGGATGTAGTTTTCGTCCGACACAAGGTTACGAATGACCTTGTAGTTTTTGTTATAGCTGATCTCGAACCCAGCGCCGTACTTGGTGGTGACCTTGTCTGGGAAGTAGTCTTTGCTGGGATCAAACTTGGTGACGCAGCCAGACTCGTTGGCGATCGCTGGTGCAGCAGCCAGAAGCGCCGCGAGGGAGACAGCAATGACGTTGATTCTGAAGAGCATCTTTTGGGAATAGAGGGAAATGGTTTGGCAGTATGTCGGCAGTGAAAGCAAGTCAGCTCGTGCGACGATGAGCTTTTTAAATTGCAATTTAAAAGAAGGTGCGACCGCTAAAGATTGATGAATGTTGTAGTGGCTCGAGGCTTGATGAGGTGAGAAGGCAGTTGTTCGAGCAGAAGGGACAAGTCTATATATATGTCACCTTTGATCAGCGTCCACCGTCTCCAGCTTAGCCCCAATGCATGTCAACCACTACTCAAAAAAATAGAAAAAAACTTGACTCGGTTGACGATGGATGTTGGGCCTAAAAATTATCCAGCTGCAGACGAGTCGTAAGCCTGATTAGTTCTTGACATGTTGCCCAGCATGTCCATGCCCAACCACTCTTGAGCACTGTGACTATTGTGTCCATTGCTATGGGCGCGCTCCCGCAGATATTTTTAGATTCTAAAAACTGCCAAGTGGTGCACGGCGTGACCTCACCTGCTCCCTCCTTCTTCAAGCGATGGGGGTCCTGGGCAAGAGACCTGCATGGTGTGGTGGACGCAGAGACTCTGCATTGTTGGTGGCCGACAGGTGCCAGGATTGAAAGCTGTTTGAAGGCGGCCTGCGTTTGTGTGAATTCCCAACAGCCCATGTTCTCAGGTTGGACTTTTCTGGATTGGCCGCGCAGCATGGGGCACCGGGGTTTGCTCACTCGAGCATCATGGATCTTGGAGGGGGTGCGGTAGGCAAACGTGCAGGGGGTACGGGTTCATGGCTTTTGCAGTTTCTTTAGATAGCTGGTCCCAGTGTCGCCTGTCCCAACATGTATGCCCGCAAGAGGTCCCTCTTTTGCTATCTTTACGGCTCAGTTTTTGGGGGCTTGGAAGAGCAGCCAGCCAGAGATGCGTGGCGTGGTGAGCATGAGGTAGGCAGTCAATGGAGAGAGAATGCTCGCCCAAAAATACCACATCTAGTCTTCCCATTCGGCCATTGCTTGGCCAATATCCTATATGCCCGAAAAAATGGCCTTGACTGGCGCACAGCACCGAGCATATGCACAGATAACGCACGACCCCTTTGTAACATCTGCATCCACCCTCCGAACGTTCCATTTTCTCTTTGTCAACTGAGAACACCTTTCCATCCAGCGAATAATCCAGCACAGCAACTGCAGTATCTTTATTAGCGTCCACCAGCTTGGGTTGTCCGGGCGCTCACTGCATTGCGCAATTATACGTGCATTGTTGGGTGCCTCAGCCAACAGCACCCTCTACTCTGAGGCTGGCAGATCCGCAGCTGTCCCTACATGTCGCCACGCCAGGTCCCAGCCATCACTGATCTAATTCACCACGATCCACAGCATGGAATCAAGACCACCTAAGCCTTTTGGTCGGAGCTGCGACAGGCGCTTCGGCTTCTCCTCCACAAATTTTGTTTGGCTTTATTCAATTCTGCAGGCGCTCGAGAAGAATGCTGGGTGACGAATGCTTCAAGCTGGCCAAGGAGGCCAAGGATGTGACACCGGACCACATTCCTGCCTATAATGAGGAGCTGGTGCGCCTTGTAACTCAGGAGTCGCGATATCTGTGGCGACGCGTCGTCGAGCTTATCCAGGCGACAGAGTCCTCCAGCCAACAGAGCTCCTCGGGTGTGTTTAGTCCCAGCCAGTCGACCAGCAAGCCGGACCTTTCTTCGCAGCCTTTCAGCAACGACCCCGCAGACGTGAGCCGCTCCATGGAAAGCGAAAACATGCAGGGCCAGGTCGCGCTTTACGTGCACACGATTGAGCGCAACAAGCGGTGTCTGATGGCGTACCACCGGAAACGGGCAGAGTTTCTGCAGTCGTTGCTGTGGGCAGTGCATTTAGCGCCGACGATGGTGCCACAGAATGTGTCGCAGAGACTGGCGCCTGAGGAGCAGAACTATGCAAGAGAGTATGCAAAGCTCAACATGAAGTACAGAGATAGCGTGGAGGCCACATTGTGTCCGAATGATTCGCTTGACTGGGCCTTGAATGGAGAGGTACCGCCGCGCGATTTGCTGATCGAAGTGCGTGTACACAGAGACTGCGGTGAGATTGTAACCCAGTCTGGTATCGTCAACCTGCAAGCCGGCACCCAGCACTACCTGTGCCGCTCGGATGTCGAGCACTTGCTGACCATCGGGTATCTTGAGCACATCAACCCGACATAGCAAATAATATTTAATCAAAAGTGTAATATAAACCTCAACACATACTTGTGGATGGCAACATACCAGTGATCAGTGGATGTCGCATCGTATGATATATCGAGAAGCGGCTACTAGTACATCCGAATATTAGCCCTGTGTTGCGCTCCGCCGATGCCAATGCCTCAGGGCAGGCGCATACCTTGCATCAAGCCGATGGTGCAGCGCTGTCCCTGGCAGGGATTTGGCCATATACCAAATGCGTACAGCCTCCTTTCAGTTATTTTCTCTTTCGTTTTCACTCGGTAAAGATCCTTCAAAAACTCCGGACTACTACCAGCTCCTTGACAGATCATTCCTACGTAAACCAATTGCTTCTAACCATTATTATCATATTTTAATAGAGATAGCTGACATACGGAAAATTTTTGTTTTGCGTTCTTCAGCAGCCCTCTCGCCTAAACGACCACAGGCCATGTAGCGATATTAGAAGTGTCAAATAGAGGAGAGAAGTTATTAGGGAGATTTGTTGGAATGGCGTGGGTAAAGATAGTGTGGTGAATAGTAGAAAGGTAGTAAAAAGGGATTTCAGCAGAGCTGCCAGCTCTAAACAGCAACACCAGGCGATCTCTTGGGTACAAACAGGCTCTTTGCACGAGTCATGCTGTTCCTAACAACAACGCTGGTCGACCGCTTTAACGTGTTCAGTCTGCCGCTCAGGGTTCCGAGTCCAGCACGAGCAACAGCCGTACTGGTGACATTCTTCGCACCCCTATGCATGGCAGCCATCTCTACCGACATCTTGCCATCAAACCCATCGTGGTCAAAGTCCGACCCATCGATGTTTTTGTCGCTGTCTTCGGATGCCAGGTACCTAGGCGGCACATCATCGTCGGCATCCACGCGTGGGTCTACAGTCTTGGGCCGCAGATTGTCGGCTGAACGCTCATTCCGGGGCGCAAAAATCGGGCGTGCAGTACGCCGCAGAACCATCGAGGTTGTGTGTCGGACAGACTGCATTCTGCGGGACAGCCCGCTCAGGATGCGCGACGGCTGGCGTTGCAGCCCTTGGTTGGTGCGGTCAGTTGTGCTGAGCCGCGACTTTGCGGTCTGCACGCGGCGCTCCTGGGCGGCGGGCAGGCGCTCGGGCCTCGCTTGCACGGGCTCGCTTGCCCCGCTAATACTTTGTTTTGGCTGAGTTGCGGTGGGGGCTGTTTCAGAGATAGTCTTGGGGGCCGCTTCGGGGCCCTGTTCAGGACTAGCTTCGGGAGTGGTTTCTTTGGTAATAGAGGTCTTCCGCAGTTCGTTGCCACTCAGCGCCTTCTGTAGTTTGGTTTCTGCATGGCGGCTACCCTCCCGGGCCAAGGCACTGGCAAGGCTTCCGCGACGGCTCCTGGTACGCGATCTGTAGCTGGCAGGCGATGTCGGCCGATTGCCATCTGGCTGTGGCGACACTGGTTGAGAGCTGGGCATATCATGCTTTGGCGGCGCAACCTCGCAGCCAGCTTCCTCCTTTCCCTGGTCATCCTTCGCCTCCTCTTCCTCCTGGGACTTTTCAGCCTCATGCATCGAAGCGCGCTTGGATCCGGATACTGGGGCGTCAACAGCCGATTCAGCAGGGATTGTAATGGAGAACATGTTGGCAGTGGGATCAGTAGCCATCGATGTGCTGTTGTCAAAGTTGAATATATCGAAATCGGCAAGCACGCTGGTGGCTGGCTCCGGCACAGCAGCCGGCGGTACTACAAGGCTCTCCTCGCTGCCCGACGTAACCGATGCAGAGGTGGCCTGGACTACATCCCTCGCATTGCTTGGCGCCTCCACACTACTATCGCTGGCATCACTAGTTGAGCCTGAGACCCCACCAGGCGGCACAACTGCAGCCGTGGCATCCTGGGGCTCTGCAGCGGACTCATCAGCCACTGGGGTGGTTTCGATCAGAGAAGCACGCTTTTCGGTATCAATCGGAGCATCCTCATCCGACTTGGTATCCACGGTCTCTTCCTGGACGGGTGGCTGGTCCTTTGCTTCTACAGGCGACTCCGCTGCAGCCTCACCTGCCGGCGAGCTTTTCAGAGCGGCGTACGAGAAGGTAATAGAATCGTAGTGGTGGTGGGACTGGTCAAAGCCATTGTTCTCGGCATCTTTGGTCTCCCTGGCGCCTCCTTCTGGCTCCTCTGGCTCCATATGCTGCTCTGGCTTTGCCACAATAACACGCGCTGGCGCGGTAGCCACCAGCTCAGGCTCCTCCACGGCAATTCCCTCTGAGGTGGCCTTGGATGACGCGGTCTCGGTGCTGGCAGCCGGCGACGGCTCGGTGGCAGTAGAATCAATGGCAGCGTTCTTGCATATAGCCGCTTGCACTATCGGCGTGGCCTCGGGCTCCTCGGAATCCTCAGAATTGGCGTCACTGGTCTTGTCGGTGCGCGGGTTGCCGAGATCCGGGATGGTGAGCTTGGAGGAGCCAAAGTCTGGCATCATCCAGTCGAGCCCCTTGCTAAGACCAGACTCGCCCTCGAAGCTGAACTGGTGCGTGGCGGCGGTGTCGCCATGCGATGCAGCGCTGCCAGAAAGCATGCTTTTTGCAAGATAGGAATAATAAAGAACGTGAACGGAAAAACTTGAGGAATCCCAATGCAGATCGAGATCGTCAGCAGTGAAGGGGCTGTGGCAAGTGAAATCGTTAACCGAATATGACCAAAGGGGGATTCAATATTAGCCTCAAAACCCCTATCTTGATGTCTGTGATATCGGAATACAAAAGAGTTGAGAGCAAATTATGTAAAACTATAAAGCGAAAAAGAAGAAATGGCTAGGAAATTGCTGAAGAGAAAGAGGGAGCGGACGGGGTTGACTTCTAGGATGGAAAGGTGGCAATGGGCTAAAGGGGGTCAAAAATGGAACAAGATGGTAGCGGAATGCTGGGAACAATCGGTATGGACGACCCTCCTTCTATCTCCAAACAGGGACTAGCCGTTGCGCAATGAGGAGCAGGGGGTACTCTAGCCACCATATTCGCTGTAAAATTTTATTCGATCAATATCACGCTCCAAGCCTAGAGGACATGTCTAATCCTCTTTTCTCCTCCCTGTTCTGTATTCTTGAGAGAGGGTAGAGGGGGGGTGTTGTAGAGCAGTATGCTACTAAGAAGGCTAGACCAGCTCTTATTTTCCAAAAAAGAAAAGCGTCCCCTCTCTCCACGTTCCCACCCAATGGCGAATATGAAGTGGGCACAAAGAATGCTATACAGGAGTGGTGGCATGTTTTTGCGCTTTAAAAACGTTTATACATTGCAATCTACTGTTCCCAAGAGAAAAAATAGTCTAGTACAGGAACTCCATCCCATGTTCCATTCCCAAAAGTCTCCTCATGGGGCGTGACCGCATCGCACAGCGCCTGAACTCGTCGTCGCTGGAGCAGGCGCCAGCGCGAACCAGCTCCCTGACGATCTCAACCCAGCCGGCTCTGGCTGCCGCGCGCAACGCCAGGATCCCGCTCTGGCCCGACACATCGGCGCCCTCGCCGATCAGCAGACGGACAACATCCAGGTGGCCGCCACGCGCAGCATTCCGCAACGGACATTCTTCCCCCGCATGCACATTCGCCTGGGCATTAACCAATAGCCGTATGGTCTCCAGGTGCCCGCACTCGGCAGCCTCGCACAGGGCCTCGTCCTTGCTCACGTGTGCACCATATGCAAGCAATATTGCTGCAATCCGGGTGGACCCGCGCGAGCACGCGTAAACCAGGGGACGGCCGTTGCGCGCATCTGCGTTGGCTCCGCGGGCCAGCAATAGCCGCACCAGACCAATGTGTGTTGTCGGAGAAGATGGCGTCAGCTTGTCGTGATAGCTGGTTGGGCCACTGGCGGGATTGGTAGGGGTTGCCACTACCGATGACATGGCAGTAGCAGCAGGCGAGAGCACGCTGCCCGACTGCGAGGCATACCGCGAAGCCTGCGCCTGGTTACGGTACCGGCGCGGCTGGCGCGGCATCATTGACGGAGACAGAGGGCCCGCGTTTCTGATCGCTGGCGAGTCATACAGCGGCCCATTGCTGGGCACGCCCGCATAGGAGAACTTTAGTAGGTGCGCACGCGACATTGGTCTATCTAAATCACTACAGTAGTCTCTCAGCGGCGGCGGCTTTGGGAACTCGCCGTCGCCCTTGTAGCATGCCGTCAGCAGGCTGCTATTGTCCATGGCCTGCGGGTCGGCACCAGCCTCAAGCAGGCATGTCACGCACTCCATGTTTGCGTCGCCGACCAGCACCGCCGACCGCAATGCCTTGGCGTGGTCGGCCATGACGCTGGCGCCATTAGCAATCAGCATCTTCACCACAGCCGTCCGCATGTGCGTCGCCGCGAGCACCAGAGGCTCGCCATCAAGAACATTGACGTCAGCACCGGCCTGTAGTAGCGCACGCACCACGCCTGTGAACCCCATGCCGCAGGCAATTCTCAGGGCCTCATCGTCATCGGCATGCACATCGATAAGGTGCTGCATGCGCCTGCACAAGTGCTCACTCCGGATATTAACTGCAGCCGACCCGCGCCAGTTCTCCAGCCCGCCGCTGCTTTCCTCAAACAGCATCTCGGGGCATTCCCGCAGCACCTGCCGCGTGCCGTCTGCCGTGTCAATGCTGTGCAGACACATTCGCAGGACCTTTTGCACTATCACTGTCCAGCCGTGCGAGCACGCAAACCGAAATATCCACTGGTCGTCGGCTCGCGGGTCGGCTCCCAGGTTCAGCAGCAAAAGCACGATGTCCTGGCGTATCAGCTGGGGACGCCGGCCATGCAATCCCAGCTTGCCATCCAGCACACGGTGGCGGCCAAATTCTGCCAGATAGTAGTGTGCCCGTACTGCCATCGATTGTGACACTTGGTAGAAGCATCGCGAGACCTGGGCCAGCGACGGCCACTGCGCGAACACGAATATCTGGCACAGAATGTCAAATGGCAGGGCTTTGTCGAGGGCTCTACTGCCTGGGGAGCCGCTGTATTTGTAGGACATTAGAAATTCACAAGGGGCATTTGGAAGGAAGCAGAGTGGAATTTACAAAAAAGGCAAGACAAGAGCAATTAAATGAGCGAAGGAGATAAAAGAGCAAGAGGGCATGGCTGCAAGGGAGGGTGCGGGACAAGGCTGATTGGCGTGCCTGCTGGAAGGCGTAGTGTCTTCACTCATCGTCGTCAGAGTCAAAATCACACAGTTCAAAGTCAATCCTTGTTCGGCCCAGTGCACGGGGCTCGGTCTCCATGCTGGCCCACCAGAACGGCTCCTTGTCGCCCACCACCGTGCTGCTGCTGCTCGCCGCCCGGACACCAGCAGCCGGCTTCGGAATAGTCAGGCTAGGCAGACCCTGGCGCCCATGCTGCAGCTTCGCCGCGCTGCCACCACCAGGCCGGCTACCCGAAAACGAGCCGGGCCCCGCCAGCAGCTCGCCCGCCTGCTTCCCCACCGAGCTGACCATCGGCGCAACCTCCGGCGGCGTCAAGCACACCTTGACAATGGACCGGTCGATCCTATTCGCCTGGCGCTCAATGTCCACCAGCGAGGGCGCAGCCGCGTCGCACTCGGCCATCTTGCGCACCGCCGCCGTATTGGTCGCAGCCGAGTAGTCGACTACCTCGTAGATGTGCAGCTGCCGGGCTCCCTTGGCGGATGCGCGCACCAGCGCCAGAAGCAAATACGCCGGGGCTTGGCCGCCGTCCCATGTGGCCGACGGCGGCGGGCTCAGTGGCGATACCGGCGAGGTCGGCGCACTGCCGGGCTGCAGGAACTTGAGCTTGCCCGTGATCTGCCCGAAGAACTTGCTGACCATGATCAGCGGATCGGGCGACTGCGGCTCTGGCGATGCCAGGGTTGTGGTCGCCAGGCTGTTGACCAGCGGAGCCAGCTTTGCTGCCTGGCTATCGCTGCGTTTCCGCGGAGCCGCCGACGCCAGCACGCTGCGGCAGGCATGGACGACGCGCGCCGCCGCCCTTCTCTGTCTGATCCGCGTCGTCTCGGCAAGCAGCTGCGGCATGTCGAGCTCCTCGATGTGTCGCGGCAGACATTGCAGGAAGCCAATGCACTGCTCAAAGTCCATCGACAGAAGCCGCCCCCGGACCGCCAGCAGCACGGCGGTGAAAAAGTCAAACAGAAAGCCCAACTCGCTGCAGTCCTCGTCATCGCCCGATGCGCTCTGCTGCACACGCACATTGCAGTCAAGTCTGCCTGCGGAAAAGTTCACCGACCGGAACTGCTCCGGGTGGATCAGCTCCTCGGTCCCCTCGCACGCTGGCTGCAGTGCTCTGGTCACCTCGCGGTCGAGCAGAAACTCGGCTTCGAGCCTGCTGTCGTCGCTCTGGCTTTGGTCGGCTTCAGGCTGCTGCTGGGCCGCCGTCAGCCGTGCCCGATTCGACATCAGCGCGTCCCACAGCAACAGGACATCGGGCAGGGCAAACTCGCGCGCCCCCCACACCAGCAGCCAGCGCAGCGCAAAGTGCTCAGGCTGGATCCCCAGGCCCTCCAGCTTTGCCCACAGCTGCCGGTCCGCTGCCCGCACGCAGCTGACCCACCAGTACTTTAGTGTGTGCTGCAGGCCGCCGGTACCGCCTGTCAATAGCATCGGCACCTCAGGCGACGTTGGCCGCGGCGGACTGCGCACGCCTGCGTTTTGCACCGAATGCATAGCAGCCACATATGACACAGCGCTGCCCGCCATCAGTGCTGCTGCCAGCACGTCTCCGTGCTGCACTTTTTGTGGCCGGGCTTCCTCTGTCTTGGGGGCAGCCAGCGTACTGTCCATGGCAGTAATAAACATATCCAGATGCACACCGCGCAGCGCCAGAATAAACAAATGGAACGCATCCGCCTCGCAATCGGCATGCGAGTACCCAGAGACCTTCTGCTGGCTCCCCGCCAAGACATAGTAGAGCGGCGCCAGAATCTCGTTCATGCCCTGCGCGTAGCCGGCGCCGCGATTGAACTTTGCGTGCACATATAGAATCCGCGCCATCGCCTCCTCGTGCGATGCTGCGCTCCGTCCCAACCGCCCACTGCCATCTGTGTTGCCACTGACCGTCGCGCTGCCCATGACGTTGGCGACCTTTTCGCCCAGCGACTTCTTCAGATGCTCGACCTGCCACGTCAGCGAGCTCTGCACAGAGTCGCTGCGGTAAATGCTGCCTCGAGGCATCCCGTCTAGCGACTCCGAGCTGCTGACTGCTGTGCGATCACTGATGTTTGTCCCACACCGCGAGGTATTGTCTGCCGGATTGTCCATACTGTTGTGGAACAGCGCAATGTCGGGCATCGTCCGATCCACGTCCACCCGAATCTGCGCTGCTAGCCGCGCTGACTCCTCAGTCGAAGCAATATCTGACATGACCTCGTAGTAGGAGCGACGGTGCTCGCCAAGCACCTGGGTCCACCGTGAACGCTCGCGGGGAAGGTACCCGAGAAGCAGCTGCCAGCAGAGCGCACGCAGCCCGGGCACCTCGGGGATGCCGCGGAAGCACAGGCTCGAGAGCTGCTGCAGGTCCAGCCGTGGCTTGCTTGAGCTGAACAGCACGTCGTCAAACTCGACAAGCCTAAAATACATGGACTATTATAAGCGTGAGGGATGTGCGTGTAAAAAAGGCGGTGTAGATAGCTAGTGAAGAAGAGTGCCCAAGGATGTCTGCAAATAAAAAGGAGAAAAAGAAAGCGCAATGCAGCCCTGCGAGGGGTTTGCGCAGAGCGCTTTGCTGGGATAAAAGCATTCCGCCTTTCAGGGACCACGGGCCCACTGTAAACCGGTTTTCACTATATCGCCTACCTCTTTTCAAGCACTATTGATGTCATTGACGATTTGTGTGTATAAAAGTACAATATTAGAGACGCGTGTAACTGCGAGGAGTATAAAGGGAAGAGAGATAATGGCTGTTTTTAAGCTTGTCTAATAATTGCGGTGGAGGGAGGAAAGAAAGGGAGGAAACCACAAACTGTCCGCCATCAGCGCAAGCTGCGCCTCTGCCTGCACGAGCGTCTGGCAAAGAACATGCGAGGCAGGCAGCGCAGCACAGTCTGGTGCACAGCAGGCAATGGCTGGCACTCTGTTGCAACCCCACTTCCACTGGAGCCCTCGTCACGTGTCGTTGTGACCACAACTGGCAGCCCAAGGACCAACCAGGGGAGCCCCTTTTGCTCTTTGGCTCCTTCACTGCCAAACCTTCCACTTCAGGCCTTCCTGTACATAAATTATTGAAGATTCCCAGAATGCCGTCGCCAGCCACGCTCCAAAACACCCGCCCGACCGCCGCCAGCGAGCACGCCAGCAGCAGCGAGTCCAGTTCGCGCGCCAGCCCCGCCCTCAGCAACCTGGCAGGCTCCCGCACACGCATGCTGGGCGGCCCCGGTACGCCCTCGCACGGGTCGCGCACAATGGTTATATCGACGAGCTCGCGCGAGGAGTCGCCCGAGGGGATCCTGCATCTGCGCGGCCACGAGCGACGTTCTCCGGCAGGCAACCGGGTGCAGTGGACCGACGACACGGTTGACAACGAGCACATGGGGAAGAAGAAGTCGAAGGTCTGCTGCATTTTCCGGAAAGCAGCGGCAGTTTGGCGAGTCGGACTCGGAGAGCAGCAGCGGCGAGTCTGATGACGATGGGCCGAACGAGTACGAGCGCATGCCCAGGCACAAGCCCAGGGGCAAGCACAGCCACCATCATCACAGCGGTGAGTGCCAGCACTAGAGCGTGATCACAGCAAATCGATTAAGGAATTTGCACTCGACAGCGTATGGCTGGACGACTCCGTCTGCTGCTGCATGCGTGGAAGCCTTCAGCAACAGCAGAATCAGGATGCCAGCCAGCTTTTGTGCTAGCGTTAATGCCCAAGAATAGCTTCCTAGAAAGCGCCAAAACTGCCCTCCCCAACACCAACCAGGAAATCACCTTGCATGCGCGGACAGATGCGCATACGCACGCAACTAGTTGGCTCAAGCTGGGCTCGTAAAGCAGCGAAATAAAACAGCAAAAAAAACAGCAAAGAAAACAGCAAAAAAAAAAACAGCAAAAGAAAACAGCAAGTTCAACTGTATGAATGATCCGCAATGTACATGCAGGATAATGGCAACTCCTTCACCCTAGCTGTCTTTGTAAGCTGCCTTTTTTCTCGCGATTTCCCGAGTGTGGCGTCTCTCGCTAATGCCAGCGCAAATTGGGAGGACTGCCTCGAATGCCAAACAGCTGGTGATCCCCTGTCCCCCGGCTTACGCAAAAGAGTGCCTCACAACCCCGACTCGCACGCTCCCCCGATGTCCGTCCGTAGCCGCTCTGCTACGAGCAATGTCCGACCAGCTCTTTGAGGCATATTATCTTGCAGCAAAAATCTCTCTTATAAAGCACACGGGTATCCTGCAGTCCATTGTTCCTGCAACATCCCTCTGCATCCCCACCCTCCTCCCTGCTATATCTCCGCCTATTACCTACTACCTATAAAATGCGTCTTTCGAGCTGCATTCTCCTTTTTGCTGCCGCAGTGCAAGCAAAGCGAGTTGTCCACAACTGGGACATCACCTACTTGAACACCAGCCGCGGCCTGGACCAGGCGCCGAAGCGCGGCATCACTGTCAATGGAAAGTTCCCGCTGCCCATTGTTGAAGCTGAAGTCGGCGACCTTCTGGTGCTCAATGTCCACAACTCGCTCGACGTGCCCACTTCTCTGCATGCCCATGGTATCTACCAGCATGGCACCAACTACTACGATGGTGTTGGCATGTTCACCGAGTGCTCGATTGCCCCCGGCAGCAACTTCACGTACGAGATCCCCCTGAAGCAGTCAGGAACCCATTGGATCCATGGACACACAGCCGAGCAGAACTTTGACGGGCTGCGCACCACCCCTCATCATCCGTGACCCCCGGGAGCGCTGGGACTACGATGACGAGTACTTGTTTGTGCTTGAGGACTGGTCGCCCGTGGACCATGCAGCAGTCAATGGATTTCCTGCTGAAACCGAACCTGGCCGGCCTGCCCCTCAACCCGCCGCCCCACGGCCTCATCAACGAGTCAATGGCACGCTTACCAAGCCCATCAAGTTTGAGCCTGGAAAGACCTACCGCATCCGCCTTCTCCCGATGACGAGTTTCCCGAACCTCGAGTTTTGTCATTGACGACCACGACCTGATTCTGTACGAGATCGATGGCGTGCGCACAAAGCCCAAGACGCTGAAGACTATCCGTGTTACCCCTGGACAGCGCGCCTCGGTGCTGGTCAAGGCAAAGCGGTCAAGGTCGAACAACTACTCGTACCATGTCACCATGAACTCGCCGGGAACGCCTGTGCTCGCTGGTGCCCTGCCATTCACATTCAATGGCACTGTCGAGTACGACCCCAAGGCGCCGCCTTGGCTCCACCACTGTGATTCCGTCTGAGGAGTTCGATGAGCTCACCGCCGAGTCGCTCGACTACCTGCCGGCGCTCCAGGACCGACCACTCACTTCTTCATGAACGCCACGTGGGGATTCACGCCAGACGTCGTCCTGTACGATACCTTCGACTATGTTGAGTTCCGCGCACCCAAGGTCCCAACACTGTTCAGCGCACTGACCATGGGCGACAAGGCCAAGAACCCGCTCATCTACGGCCCACAGACAAATGCCAGGGTGCTAAACTACAACGAGGTCATTGAAATAGTCCTGTTCAGTACCTCGATTGCACCCCACCCATTCCACCTCCACGGCCACACGTTCCAGGTCAATTGAGCGTGGCATGCTTCATGATGTCAATGGAACCACCCGCCGCACCGTCCCAGCTATGGCTTCTCGCCTCTTCGCCGCGATACTGTGTTCCTTGGTCCATTCCAGTATGTTGTGATTCGCTTCCGCGCCGACAATCCGGGTGTGTGGCTCTTCCACTGCCACATGGACTGGCACAGCCCGAATCTCCGTAGTGTATTTGTTTCTGCGCCTGATGTCATGCAGAGGACACTGAGGGTCCCGCAGTCAGTTTTTGACCAGTGCCGCATTCCAGGGTATTCCGACCAGCGGAAAACGTGGTTGGTAGAAATGACTAACAACATCGACGGTGCGCCAATCCTTCCTGCACTCCTAGCCAGCCCTCCTCACTAATGGCGCTGCCTCATTACAATAGACGCACACATTGTTGATTAGTGGATTGCAGATGTGATACAAATGGCAATAAATAGCAGCATCACAAATAATCTATTAACGTATTGAGTATATGTACCATGTACCACGAAGGTATTAGCTCCTCAAATGCGCAGATCTCTGCTGCAGACTGATTCCATCTTGGGTGAGCCATCAAACCAACATACTATATTATGATAGAGCTGCTGACAATTCTGCATTTAGATATGTGCATTGTCCATTTTGTTGTCTGTCTCTTGCCATTTTCTGCTGATGCATTGTGCTTGTATTGAGTATGTTGGGACCAATTGTCGCTAAAAAAGAATGGCACGGTATATGTGATGCAGACACCTGATACACAGTCCTAGCGGCATCAGGTGTAGTCATTTGGCGGAATTGCGGCTGTTGTCTGCAGCCAGTAGTGGAAAATGTTGAGTACAAGACATTTGTGAATGCGATAAGCAGGATGTGCCCAACACCATTGGACACAAGAAATGCCAACCACATTGATGCAGACCGAAGCACAATTCTAAATCTCAACCAAACCAATGCAGCGTGGCGATGAGTTCCTTGGGCAATCTATCGTAGCCATTTCTCCCTCTACCTTTTTGTGTTTTCAATTGTTCTAAGCATGCCACCAGAGTTCTGCAAGGCATGGAGCTGGGCCCGAGATAGGGTATATAAAGCAGCAGACATCTGACATGCATTCTTATTTCAAACGCATCTCAGACCCACACTTTCATTCGTCTACTTCATTCCATCTCATCATTCCTGTAATGCGTATTTCAAACAGCATTGTCCTTTTCGCTGCTGCTACTGCTTGTGCTGCACAGGCCAAACAAGTTGTCCATGACTGGGACATTGCTTATCTCACTACCAGCCGTGGCCTGGACCAGGCGCCTAAGCGTGGCATCACTGTCAACGGAAAGTTCCCTCTGCCTGTTGTCGAAGCCGAAATTGGCGATTTACTTATTCTCAACGTTCACAACTCGCTCGATGTGCCTACTTCTCTGCATGCTCATGGCATCTTTCAGCGCGGCACCAACTATTATGACGGCCCTCCATGATCACAGAGTGCTCAATTGCTCCAGGAAGCAACTTTCGTATGAATCCCCCTGAAGCAGTCAGGAACATACTGGATCCATGGACACACAGCCGGGCAGAACTTTGACGGACTCCGCACGCCCCTCATCATTCGTGATCCAGCGAATCCGGGGACTACGATGGCGAGTACCACCTGTTTGCGCTTGAGGACTGGTCGCCGTGGACCATCCAGCAGTCACTGGATTTCTTGCTGCAGCCCCGCCAAACTGGTCTGCCCCTTGATCCGCCGCCTCATGGTCTAGTCAATGGCTTCAATGGGAATCAGACAAAGCCGATCAGATTCGAGCCTGGAAAGACCTACCGCATCCGCCTTGTCCCGATGACCGGCTTCCCAGCCATGGAGTTTTCTATCGATGACCACGAGCTGATACTGTATGAAATCGACGGTGCCCGCACGAAGCCTAAGGCTCTGAGGACTATTCGTATGACTCCTGGCGAGCGTGCCTCGGTGCTGGTCAAGGCCAAGGAAACCAAGGACAGAAACTATTCCTATCATATCAGCATGGTTACTCCCCGTGCTCCGGTAATTCCTGGATCCTTCCATCTATCTATAACGGTACTGTTGAGTACGACGCCAAAGCACCGCTAGTTCCGACCACCCAGATCCTGTCAGAGGAGTTCGATGAGCTCACTACCGAGTCACTTGACTATCTGCCAGCACTCAAGCCCGATCGTTCCTTCAGGAATGCGACCCTGGGGTACACCCAGCTGCTGTTGTCTACGATACTTTTGATCTCATTGAATACCGCGACCCAAGGTCCCAGCAATTTTCAGTGCCTTGACCATGGCGAGATGGCCAAAAACCCGCTCATCTACGGCCCGCAGACCAATACCGAGGTCTTCCAGCTGGATGAGGTCGTCGAATCGTCATATTTAGCACGTCCAATGCCCCACACATGTTCCACCTTCACGGCCACATGTTCCAGGTTATCGAGCGCGGTCAGGTCAATGATACCGCTGGAACCACCCGCCGCACTGTCCCCAGCCATGGCTTCTCACCTCTTCTCCGTGACACTGTCTTTGTGACCCCGTTCACATATGTGGTGATTCGCTTCCGTGCGGATAACCCAGGTGCCTGGCTCTTCCACTGCCACCTGGACTGGCATACACCCAATCTTCGTAGCGTGTTTGTCACTGCGCCCGATGTCATGCAGAGGACACTGAAGGTCCCGCAGTCTGTTTTGACCAGTGCCGCATCCAGGTATTCCAACTAGCGGTAACGTGGTTGGAAGGCCCAGCTATGACATCGACGGTGCTCCTGTTCTCCCTGATCTCCTGCCCTGCCCACCATCTCCGCTTTAGTGGCTTGACAGATAGGCCAATCGTGATCTTTAGGATACTTTCCACACACTGTTTGAAAACTAATTAGAGAAATATGATGCAGTTAACCAATTTCTATATGGCATAGCTGCTATATATGAATTACCAGAAATCCTGGCCCAACCCATTTCCTTAATGTATCACATGTAGTGTTTATCAATCAATAGTTGAAAATTGCAGCTCAAGCTGTTGGAATCAAACGCGCACTTTTCTCGAACACACAAATTGTATCAGAATAATGGATGTTGACATAGACGATAGCGAGGCAACACCAACGTCGGCTGCTGCGGCAAGATTACCGCAATCTACTGACCAGTGCAACTGCGCGCAAGAAAGAGTACCTTGAAGGTAATACGGACCTTCTACTGCAGGACCTGGAGCGGGCCAATATGCTATTCGGCACAGTCAACAACACTAGCGAGGGCGTCCTGGACTCGCAATTCCTGATCCTGTCTGCTGACATCAGCGCGCAGAAGGCACATCAAATGCGCATCGACAGCGCCGCATTCGACTCGCTCGAGTATGTCGAAAAACTGCGCGAGACATTGTACGGCACCGACGCTGACATGCAGCAGCAATGACCGCAAGCAGCAGATTGGGCGAAAATAGGCGAGGTTGCTGCCAAGTTCACACGCAAGGCCCCGCGGTTCAGCTATATTTACGGGCCGCTGATGGCTGAGGTTAAGCACAGGAAGCGCACAGTGCAGCAGCGCGGGCGTCGAAATGGGGGCCGACCAGTCACAGGTGGCGAGCATTGAAACTATGGAGGCCGGAGACATCAAGAAGCAGGAGAACCAGACGACAAAGCTGGTGCGCAAGGTGCACAAGATCTTGACCGAGGTTGGGCCCATTAATCTGTTCAAGCTGGTCATCAACCCACAGTCGTTTGCGCAGTCAGTGGAGAACATATTCTATGTGTCGTTTCTTATTCGCGACGGCAAGGCCTTTATCGACGACCAGTCGGCCAGCCCATGATAGAGGCGTGCGAGCCGCCACAGCAGAAGACTATGCAGGGGCTTTCCAGCGGCAGCTGATCTTCCTGGAGTATGCGTCGTGGAAGGAGATTATTGAGGTGTACAAAATCGTCAACTGCTCATCCATCTCGCAAGACCAAGATCGGTCCGACGCGGATGTCTCAGATTTCGTCGCAGGTTCCTCTGTGAAAGCCAGT